>NW_026293183.1:0-64266 GCF_026419915.1 Harpia harpyja
CTCTTTTTTTTTGGGGGCTGTTTTTTTTAAATTCTTTTGTAGAAAAACAGGGTTGTGGGCACTCAGTAGTGGGGGGAGGATGGGGGGAATTGCCCCCCTCCCCCATGAGAGGGGGGGGTTCTCCCCCCTTCCCTGCCTTTTCCCACCTGGATTCAGCAGCTGGCTGGACCCGGGGGGGGCAAACCCTCTCCAAGTGATTTTGGGGGGGGGGGGTCCTAGTGCTTTTGGGGGATCCTATCCCCTTGCTTTGCGGGGGGGGGGGCACATGAGGGGCATTCCTGATTCATTGTTGTGTCGAATCAACCAGATTGAGGGTTTAATTATTAATTTTGGGGGTGGGTTGTTTGGTTTTGGGTTTTTTTTTTTATACGTTAAGAGGGATTTTTTTTTTTCTGAATAAAGGGAGATGTGAACCACCCTCTGGGGGGGGCTCAGGATTCTTGGGGTGGGTGGGGGGCACCCTAAAAGTGCTGGGGGGGGGTGGGGAGGCTGAGAATCTCAACCATGGGGAGAGTAGGAAGCTCTGATGGGGCTGGGACACCATCCCCCCCAAGCCCAGATGAGGCCCTTTTGGGGCGGGGGGGCAAAAAACAGGGAGTCCAGGCCCCTATGGGAATGGGGGGGACACTTGCACCCCCTTATGTGTGGGCCCCTCCCTCCCAAATCTGCTGGCTCAGCAAAGATAAACCCTGTGGTCCCACCCTGGCGCCGGCTGGACTGGATCCGGAACACACCCAGGGGGGGTGGGGGGGGTCCCCCTATTCCCTCACCCCCCCAACCTGCTGGGGAAAATTGGGGGTGTTTGGGGGGGGGGGAGAAAAGGGACAGAACTGTCCCTGTTTTGGGGTGGGGGGGGGTCCTGAACCTTGCCTCCCTCCCTGCCATGCAAATACACCCCTCCCCAAAAATATCAGACCCCACCCCAAGAGGCACTGCCCAGGGCAAGGTCCCCCTCACCCCACCCTGTGCACCCATAAAAGCCGGGGGGGGGGCCACGTTGGCACCGCAGTTGCTGGCAGCTCCCCCCCGCCCCCGCCATGGACAAGCAACACCACAAGGAGCCATGCAAGAAGCACAAGGTGAGGAGGCTGCGTGCGGACCCCCCACCTGGACCCTCCCCCTACCCCAGCACAGGCCTGCCCTGGGGACCCCCCACAGCCCAGCACCCATGGCCCTGGGGACCCCAAACTCCTGGGACCCCCCCCCTTACTTTGGGGACACCCCCCCCTGCCCAGTCCTGGAACCCCACACTCCCCTAGACTGGGGACCCCCCTGGCACCCCCCCAGCTCCAAGACCCCCACCCCCCCCAGCCTTGAGACCCCCACACCCCAGAGTGCCGCCCCCCCACTCTGGTGACCCCCACAGCCCCCAGTACTGCCCCCCCCCCCAAACTTGGGGACCCCCACAGCACCCTGACCCCACCCCACTGCCCAACTCCAGCATCCCGGAGCCTTGGCACCCCACTGCTCCAGCACCCCCTGAGCCCCGGGACCCCCCCCCCCAGCCGCATGGGGGGCACCCTCGGGCCCCCCCTAATTCCACCTCCCCCCCCCAGGACGGCCACTCCTCTGACTCTTCCAGTTCCAGCTCCAGCTCTGACAATGAGGGGAAGGTAAGGACAGAGCCCCCCCTTCCATGTCCCCTGCACCCCAAAATCCCCTTGCACCCTATTTTGGGGGGGCCACACACAGCCCTGTGTGTCCCCCCCCACCCCATTAACTCCGCCCTGCTGCCCCCCCAGCACCATGGCCCCAGCCACCGAGCACAAGAAAAAGGACAAACTGCACAAGAAACCCAAGGAAAAGAAGAAGGAGAAGAAAAAGTCACTGAGGTGGGGGACAGGGGGGTGACAAGGGGCTAACAAAGGCACCCCCCACCATGAGATGTCACCTGTGCCCCCCCCCCCACCATGGGCTGTCACCAGTTCCCCCCTCCCTGCTAATAAAGAGCTTGAAGGCGTCACCAGAGCAAAGTCCATGTATGTCACACCCTGGTGTCACTGGGGACACACACACACACACACACACACACAAAACCCCAGGGGTGGCCCCCCTGCACACCCAAAATTCTGGAGGGGGGGGCTGAAAGGGGACCCCAAAACCTGGTGGCTTTAGCTGGGGACCCCCCCCCAGCTTGTTCCCACACCCCTAAAAGCAACACCTGTGACATGGAGGGGGTCCAAGGCCCCCCAAGTGGCCTGCACCCCCTCCCAAAAAAACCCAGGGTACAGATACCACACCACGCTCCCCAGGCAGCATTTATTGAAGCAGACAAGGGCAAAGTGGGGGTTGGGGCTGGGCATAAAGTGGGTTTGGGGTGGGTAAAGCGGGGTTGGGAGGGTAAAATGGGGTTCGGGGGGGTAAAACGGGGTTTGCGGGGTTTCAGGGGGGCCCCCCCTCACCTGAGGAGGTGGTAGGTGAGCCAGTACATGAAGAGGGGCTGGGGAGGTGGTAGGTGAGCCAGTACATGAAGAGGGGCATGGGCGGCGGCGATGGCCATGGTCAGGTACATCCGCAGCTGGTTTTTTGGCCCTCGCACCAACACCCCCTCGGCCGCCGCCTCGACAGCAGCTTCAGCCGCAGCGTCCTGATCTGTTGGGGGGGAGTGGGAGCAGGAAAAAAAAAAAAAGGGGGGTGGTGAAGCCCCCCCCCCCCAGAAAGCCCCCCCTTTTTTTCCTGCACCCCCTTTTTTTTTTTTTACCATGAAGACGAAGATGCTGAGGCAGCACCAGCTCAGCACCACGTAGTAACCTGTTCGGCCGAAGAGGAGCCCGAAGACGAGGCCGATGATCATCCTGCCGTCACCGGAGAGGGGGTTTATCAAGCTGTATCCCCCCGCCCCCCAAAATATAAAAAACACCCCCCCACACTAAAAAACCATCTGTCACCCCACGTATTTGTAGCCGGCGAAGGCGATGAGGTCGATGGTGGTGAGGTCGGTGTTGACGGTGACGAGGTAGAGGCTGAGGAGGACGGCCAGCACCTCCACGATCAACCAGGCCAGCGCCGAGCTCGCCTGCAAGCCCAGGCTGTCGGGGGAGAATCTGGAGGACGGGGGACACGTTAAACTGGGGGGGGGGGCACCTTAAATTTGGAGAGGGTGGCATGGTTTTGCTTGCACACCCTTTTTTTAGGGGAGAACTTGGGTGTCAGCGACCTCCTCACCTGTTCTGGGTGCCCAGAGCCAAGCCGGGCGATGAGGATGTAGGTGATGAAGGCCATCACTGTGGGGGGGATGGGACATGTCACCAGAGGGGGGGGACACGGGGGACATGGGGGGGGCCAGGAAACGTACCCGGGATGTAGAGATCGGGGGCGTTGACGTCAAAACGGGGGGCAACTGGGGCGTCCTGCTGGTACCTCACCTGCCAGTCCTTGGTGAAGGGGGGGGAAATACCGTTTAGGGCCCCCCCCAAGGCTCCGGTAGTGCCCCCCCTCCCGGTACCGGCCCCCCCCTCGGCCTCCCCTCACCTGATGCACGAAGGGAAAAAACGAGGAGCCCCAGTTTTCTGCCCACGTAGACGGTGTCCACAGCGAAATAATACTTCAGTCTCCCCACCGGGATGAACCGATCGAGCTGTGGGGAGGTAAAAAAGCCGTGAAGGGGGGGGGGGGGGGGGTGTCCCCGTAACCGGCTCCCCTCCCCGCCCGTTACCACTCACGTTACGGTCCACGATATCGCGGCCTGACTGGCCAAACTGCTGCCGTAAACCACAGCCAGGCTGGATACCGGTTCTCTCAGGAAAGAAGCGGGAGGTGGGTAGGGGGAGGAAACGGAGGCGGACCCCCGTAACCCCGGCCCGGTTGGGCCCCAACCCCACCACCGCCGCCGCCTCCGCCTCCCGCCGCGCTGGTATCATCGAAGAGAGGGTGGGGATCCGCCATACGCGGGGGCTGCCGCCGGTACCCGGCGTTTGGGGGCTGCGGGGAGAGGAGAAGTGAGGCCTGAGGGGGCTTTGGGGGGGGGGTCAGGACCGGGCCGCCCAGCCCCCCCCCGCCGCGCTCACGGTGCCGCTCCAGCTCCATCCTGCCGCGTCTCCTCACTTCCGCTTCCGCCAGCCAGCCCGTAACGTGGCTCCCCGACGACGCTGCGCTGATTGGGGCCGCTCTGCCGGAAGTCGTTGGCGAGAGGGAGAGGCAGACCCGCCCTGCCGCTTCAGCGGAAGCGAGGGGGCGGGGAAGTGGGGCGGGGCGGGGCGGGGCGGGGGGGGGAGCCGGGATGCCGTGCCCGGCTTCAAGATGGCGGCGCCTGCCCCGCCGATGTCGCCACGGCAACGCAGCGGGCCTGGGCGGCGGGGCCTGGGCGGGGCCTAGGGGTCCCCACGGTGGCCCCCGGGGCCACGGTGACCCCAGGGATGTCCCCAGAGCCGTGGTGTCATGGCCACAGGGATGCGCCCTGTGGCTGTGGTGGTCTCCAGGGCCACAGTGTCCCAGGACCATGGTGTCCCCAGGGCTGTGGTGGCCCCAGGGCCACAGTGTCGTCGTCACCTGGATGGCCGCAGTGGCCATGGTGTCCCCAGGACCACGGTTTGTCCCCAGAGCTGTGGAGTCATGGCTGTGGGGATGGCATGGTGGCCATGTAGTCCCCAGGGCAACAGTGTCATGGCCACAGGGATGGCCGCAGTGGCCACAGTGTCCCCAGGACCACGGTGTCCCCATGGACATCACCAGAGCTGTGGCATCATGGCCATGGGGACGGCTGTGGTGGCTACGGTGTCCCAGGGATGTCCCCAGGGCCATGGTGCCATGGCCATGAGGCATGGCCGCCAGGACCACAGTGTCCCCAGGACCATGGAGTCATGTCTGTGGGGATGGCTGTGGTGGCCACAGTGTCCCCAGGGCCATGGTGGACCCCAGGGACGTCCCCAGAGCCGTGGCATCATGGCCATGGGATGGCTGTGTGTGGCCACGGTGTCCCCAGGGCCATGGTGACCCCAGGGACGTCCCCCAGAGCCGTGGTGTCATGGCCACAGGGATGGCCCTGGTGGCTGTGGGTGTCTCCAGGGCCACCGTGTCCCCCAGGACCATGGTGTCCCCAGGGCTGTGGTGGCCCCAGGGCCACAGTGTCATGGCCACAGGGCCGCTGCGGTGGCCACGGTGTCCCCAGCACCACGGCGTCCCTTGGGTGTCATCATCCCCATCCCCACAGCCCACGTCGCTCCATGGGAGCCCAGGCAGGGGTCCACCAAGTCCCCGCCCCCCCCCAGGACCCCCCGCATGGCTGTCCGTGTCCCCCCGTTATGTGTCCGTCACCCCCCCCCTCGACGTTCCCCAATGTCACCGGGGCAGCCGCGGGAGGAAACCGCCGGTCCCGTGGGAGCGCGTGGACGGTCCCGTGACTGATGGGCGCTGCCGGGGGGGTCGGACGGACGGACACCCTGTCTGTCTGTCTGGGGCGGGGGGTGTGACCTGGGGGGGGGGCCTGCAACCCCCACCTTGGCCTGGTGCCTACTGACCAGTCACCCCAGTTGCACCACAGTACTGGGCACCCTGGTACTGGGCACCCCAGTTGCCCCCCATTACTGGTTACCCCCAGTTACCCCCCAGTACTGAGCACCCTGGTGCTGGTCACCCCAGTTACCCCCCCCCAGCACTAGTCACCCCACTCCCCCAGTTGCCCCCCCATTACTGGTCACCCCAGGTGCCCCCCAGTACTGAGCACCCTAGTACTGGGCACCCCATTTGCCCCCCATTACTGGTCACCCCAGTTACCCCCCAGTACTGAGCACCCTGGTACTGGTCACCCCAGTTACCCCCCCAGTACTAGTCACCCCACTCCCCCAGTTGCCCCCCATTACTGGTCACCCCAGGTGCCCCCCAGTACTGAGCACCCTAGTACTGGGCACCCCAGTTACCCCCCATTACTGGTCACCCCAGTTACCCCCCAGTACTGAGCACCCTGGTACTGGTCACCCCAGTTACCCCCCCCAGTACTAGTCCACCCCACTCCCCCAGTTGCCCCCATTACTGGTCACCCAGGTGCCCCCCAGTACTGAGCACCCTAGTACTGGGCACCCCAGTTTACCCCCCATTACTGGTCACCCAGTTACCCCCCCCTAGTATTGGTCACCTCACTCCCTCAGTTGCCCCCATTACTGGCCATCCCAGTTGCCCCCTGGTACTGGTCACCCCAGTTGCCCCCCATTACTGGTTCCCCGGGGTGGGGGGGCGCTGCCCTCCCTCCCACCACCCATTACCACCCCCCCTCCCCGGCCACGGTGCCGCCCCCCCCGGGGCGGATCCCGGGGGGGCGGTCAGAGGCCGCGGGGTGATGGTCGGCGGGGACCGGAGGCCACGGTGAAGGGCGCGGGGGTCGGGAGCGGGGGGGGCTACGGTGAAGGGAGCGGGACCGGAGGCCGGGGGCCACGGTGAGGGGCGCGGGGGGGGGGATCGGGGCCGGAGGCTACGGTGAGGGCGCGGGGCCATGGGGCGCGGCGCGGTGCTGTTGGTGGTCGCCTACGCTGGGCTTGCCTGTTGCTGGGTAGCACTGGGGCTGTGGCGCTGGAAGGGACCCCCGGGACCCCCAACGCCTCCGAGTGGGACCTCGCCACCGCCTTCTCTTCGTCACCACCCTCCTCACCACCGTGGGTAAGGGCGGCACCCCCGGGACACCCCCCCGCCCCGAGATCTGGGACCCCCATAAGATGGGGGACCCCCCAGGAGCACCAGGACCCCTGGCACCCCCGGGAGATTGGGGACCCCTGCGTGCACTGGGACCCCTGGGACCCCCATGTGCACTGGACCCCCCCTGCACCCCAGGGACCACTGCATGCACCCCAGGACCCCCCTGCACCCCAGGATCCCCATGCACCCAGGACCCTCGTGTGCACCCCAGGACCCTCCATGTACCCCAGGACCCCCTGCACCCCAGGACCCCCCCAAACCCCTGGACCTCCCTGCACCCCAGGATCCCCATGCACCCAGGACCCCCGTGTGCACCCAGGATCCCCGAGACTCCCATGCACCCCAGGACCCTCCACGCACCCCAGGACCCCCCTGCACCCCATGATCCCCCAAGGCCCCCCCCACCCAGCACCTCCAGGCCCCCCACCACACCCCCCTCCCAGACCACAACCCCCCCACCCGCACCCCCCATCCCCACATCCTCCCCCCCCCACTCCCCAAGCTCCAGCTCTGGGTTGAGGGGTGGGGGGGCACCGCATATAACCCCCTCCTCTTCCTCCCTCCCCCCCAACAGGCTACGGCTCGGTGGCCCCCTTCTCGGCAACCGGCAAAGCCTTCTGCATGGCCTACGCCGTGGTGGGCGTCCCCATCACCATGTTGACGTTGACGGCAGCCGTCCGGCGGTTGACGGTGCCCTTGGTCCACCGTCCCCGGTTGTACCTACAGGCGCGATGGGGCTACAGCCGGCGTGGGGCCGCCCATATCCACTTCATCTTCATGGTGGGGGTCACCTCGGGAGTCTTGGTGCTTCTCCCGCTGCCGGGGTTCTACGTCCTTGAAGGTACTTGGAGCTACTTGGACGCCGTCTACTTCTGCGTCATCTCTCTTTGCACCATTGGGTTGGGGGATCTCGTGCCGGCCGAAGCAACCGGGTCAACCATTGAGGCAACTCTACCAAGTAGCCGTAGCCGGTGAGTAGAACTGGGGGGGGGGTCAGACTCCCCCCACCCCAAAATTGGAGGTCTCGGATGGGTTGAGGCTGGGTTCTTGATGTCTTGTCCCACCACCGCCAGCGTATCTGCTGCTGGGGTTGACGGGCGTCCTGCTGTTGGCGCAGACCTTCCATCGGTTGGCCGAGCTCCACGGCATCACCAGCGTCGCTGGCGGCATCTCCGGCACCGGATGAAGCTGCCGAGTTGTTGGAGGGGACGAGGGATGAGGAGAAACCAGCCAGGGGGGGCCAAGGTGGGGGGGGATCCATCAATGGGTAGCGTCGGTGGCATTCCTGGGTGGGGATGGGGGACACCGGGGCGGGGGGGGCCAATAAAAGGGTGCCCAAAGCAGGTTGGTTTCACTGTGTTCACCCCATGGTCTGGGGGGGCAGGGGGGGCGGTGAGGACCCAGGTGTCTGGGGTGGTTTCCGACGAAACATTGACATTTTTGGGGTGTCAAGGGGGGTATCCCAATCGCATGAGGACTTCCCAATCCCATGGCAGGGGGGTGGTCCTAGTGTCAAGGGGGGTGTGTCCAAGTGCTAGGGGGGTGTCCCAGTCCCATGGGGGGTCCCCCCACTCCCATGGGGGGGGTCCCAAGCCAATTGACGGTGGGAGTCCCCCAGCCTCCGAGGGGGGGTCCCAGTGCCATGGGGGGGGGGGTCCCAATCCCATGGAGGGGTCCCAGTCCCATGCGGGGGGTCCTAGTCCTTGGGGGGGGGGCACCAGCACCATATGGGACTCAGCCCCACGGGGTCCCAGCACCCCTGGGGGTGTGTGTGGGGGTCCTGCCTGGACCCAAATACCCCCTCCAGTCCCCCCCAAAAACAGAGGGGGGGGGGGGCAGGGATGAAAACCACCCCCCAAGCCATTTTATAGAAAACCACCATTTTATAGAAAACCTTTATTCTGTAAAAGTGGTGGGGGGGGTGTCCCCAAACTGACCCACTCCCCGCCCTCCCCCCGGGATGCTTTACCACAGCACCCCGATACAGGGGTGGGGGGGGAACGACACGGAACCAGGTGCCAGCAGGGGCACCCATGGGTGTTCCCCCATGGTCCGGGTGGGGGGCAGGATGGACCCCCCTCCCCCATCAAATCCCGGATCCTATATATATATAAAATATATATATATACACACAATAAATATAGGGCCCCCGGCGTGGCGGGGGGGGGTCCTCAGGCACGAGGGCGTGCGGGCAGGCAGCGGGGGGGGGGGCCAGTGCCATGGACGTGGCTGGGGGGGCACAGGCAGCGATAGGAGCCGGGGGCGTTCAGGCAGCGGCCAGGCAGGCAGAGAGCTGCCTGCGAGCACTCGTCGATGTCTGGGGGGGCGGGGGGGGGAATGGGGGGGTTTATTGGGGGGGGCGGTACACAAAGAAGGGGTCGTTGCTGCTTGGGAGGAGTATGGGTGCTGGGGAGGGTGGCTGAGTGCAGGGGGAGGGGGTTTGGGTGCTGCGAGGGGAGTCTGGGTGCAGAGGAGGGGGTCTGGATGCCGGGGGCGGGGGGGGGGGTGTCACAGTGCAGGGGGAGGGGGTTTGGGTGCCAGGGGAGAGGGTTTGCATGCTGCGGGGGGGGACAACTGGGTGCCAGGGAGGGTGTCTGGGTGCCCAGGAGTGGGTCAATGTGCCAGAGGAGGGGGGGGGGTCACAGTGCTGGGGGAGGGTTTGGGTACTGGGGAGGGGGGTCTGGGTGCAGGGGAGGGGGTTTGGGTGCTGCAGGGGGGGAAGTCTGGGTGCCAGGAAGGGGGTCTGGGTGCTGGGGAGGGGGTGGTCTGAGTGCAGGGGACAAGATTTGGGGGCTGGTGAGGGGATCTGGGTGATGGGATGTGGTCAGGGTGCTGGGAGGGGGGGTCAGAGTGGTGGGGGGGAAGGTTTGGATGCTGGGCAGGGGGTTCTGGGTGAGAGGAGGAAGGGGTCTGGGGTGCCAGGGGGGTGTCAGGGTGCCAGGAGGGTCAGGGTGCCGGGGGGGGGCTGGGTTCCAGAGGAGTCAGGGTGCTGGGGGGGGCTGTGTCAGGGTTGGGGGGGGTCTCACCAACACAGTCCAGCTGGGCAGGGTCCAGCCGGTACCCCGGGTCGCAGTCGCAGGTGAAGCCGTCGGGCACCCCGAACGCAGCGCCCGTGCTGGCACCCACTCAGCACCCCACACTCTTCCTCCCCTGCTGCAATGGTAGGGTTGGGGGGGGATGTCAGGATTGGGAGGGTCACCACCGCCTCCCCCCGCCCCATCGCCCTTCCTGTACCCCAAAAAGCTCACCATCTTCCTCCTCTTCATCCTCACCTCCTCCTTGATGAACCCCCCAGTCCCATGGGGTTGGTAGGACCAGGGGGGGCCAGGATGGGGGTCGGGGGGCTCGTAGCGGGGTCCCCGGGTCGATGGGTGAAAGGGCGTCGGGGGTCCTCGAAATCGTCACCCTCATAACGGGGGGGGGCGTAAAGAGGGTCCCCCCGGGGGTCATAACCCCCCGCCGTCCCCCAAAGCCGTAGAGGTCGTAGTCGGAACGGAGAGGCGGGGAGGGGACGCGGGGCCCCCCAAAATGTCGGGGCCATATGGGAGCCCATAAGGGGGGGCAAATCGGGGGCGTATTCATAGGAAGGGGGGCCGCGGGGGGGGCCGTAGCTCGGGGGGCGCAGGACGTTGCAGAGGAACTCGAAGTCGTCTGGTGGGGGGGGTAGAAGGAGAAGGTGGGTTTGGGGGACCCCCACCCCATGCAGCCTGGGGGGGGGGAGGCATGGGGGTCCCCATCATTGGGGATGTAAGGGGACCTCCCCCCATCACTGCGGGGGCTGCAAGGGACCCCCCCACATCACTGGGGGGGCTGTGGGGATGCAAAGGGGTCCCCATAATTGTGGGGGCTACAAGGTGTCACCCCATAACTGGGGGGGGGGCTACAAAGGACACCTATTATTGGGGGTGCATAGGGATGCAGGGGGCCCCCCCATCACTTGGGGTAAGTGGGGGGTGCAGGGGCCCCCCACATTGCCAGAGGGGGTCAGCAGGGTCCCCATTATGGGCGTGCAGGGGGGTCCCCCCATTGCCTGGGGGGGTGCAAAGGGGTCCCATTATGGGGGTGCAGGGGGTCCCCCCCATTGCCTGGGGTCAGCAGGGATGCGGTGGGTCCCCATCACAGGGATGCCCGGGGATTGGGGGGGGGGGGGGGCGGGGAGTGTGTGCCCCCATATTGCAAGGAGGGCGATGCCAACCCAGCACCCACCCTGGGGTGGGGAAGATTTGGGGGGTACCGAAGGGGGGGGGGGTCACCTGAGTGTCGGGTGGGGCAGAGGGCGCAGTCCATGCCCCACGCCTGCCCATACAGGCAGCAGCACTCGGTGTAGGTGACCTGCCTGTCCAGCCGGGGTCTGCCGCACACCAGGTCGACCCCCACCTCCTGCCAGCACACGGCCTGGGCAGCATCTACGGGGAAAATTTGGGGAAGGGGGGACACCACGCCGGCATCAGGCGGTGGAACCCAACCTTCCTTGCCCAGCACCCCCTCCCCACCACCACCCGCAGGTGGGACCCTCACCCAGGTGGGTGTCGTTGGCGACGCAGCGGCGCTGGGACCCGTCCAGGACCAGTGGGGGGGGGCAGGAGCAATAGTAGGAGCCCACCGTGTTGACGCAACGACCCCCCAGGCAGGGCTCTGCCTCCTCTGCCCTGCACTCGTCATTATCTGGGGGTGGGGGGGGGGAGAGGGGCAGATGGTTAGGCGGGGGGGGGCAGGCAGGGGGTCAGGGTGCAGGCAAGGGTGAGGGTGAAGGCAGGGATTGGGGTGCAGGCAGGGATTGGGGTGCAGGCAGGGGATCAGGGTGAAGGCAGGGACTGGGGGTGCAGGCAGGGATTGGGATGCAGGCAGGAATTGGGGTGCAGGCAAGGGTGAGGGTGAAGGCAGGGATTGGGGTGCAGGCAGGGATTGGGGTGCAGGCAAGGGTGAGGGTGAAGGCAGGGATTGGGGTGCAGGCAGGAGGTCAGGGTGCAGGGAAGGGGTCAGGGTGAAGGCACGGGATTGGCGATGCAGGCAGGGATTGGGGTGCAGGCAGGGACTGGGGTGCAGGCAAGGGTGAGGGTGAAGGCAGGGGTTCGGGTGCAGGCAGGGGTGCAGGCGGGGGGGGGTGTCTCACCCACGCACTGCAGGTGCTCCTGCTCGTAGTAGTAGCCGCTGGGGCAATAGCAGCTGAAGCCGGGGGAGGCGTTGAGGCAAACCCCCCCCCGGCAGAGCTGGGGCCCGAAGAGCTGGCACTCGTCCACATCTGGGGGTACGGGCAGCGTCAGGGGGTCCCCAAACAGGGAGGGGTACCCCAGTGGGCACCAGGCCCGGTTGGGGGGAGCACTCACCCGCCGGCGAGTCTTGGGGGCCGGTGGGGGCTCGGCCGTGCCCGTGCGGGCAGATGGCAAGGTGATCATCTTGGGGGGGGGGGGACAGACAGTGTGGTCACCAAGATGGGTCCTGCCCGTTCACCCCATCCCCTGCCCGTACACCCCATCCCCTGCCCATACACCGTCCTCTGCCTGTACACCCCCAATCCCTGCCTGTACACCCAGACCCCTGCCCACGCACCCCATCCCCTGCCCACGCACCCCAATCCCTGCCCATACCCCCCCTCCTGCCCCCCCAAACCCATGACACCACCAGCACGCCCACGCCAAGGGCTGAACCCCCCAACTGAGGGGGCTGGACCCCAGGGGGGTGGGGGGTGGGGGGGCTTTGGGGTGTTGAGGAGGGGGTTCGGGGGGGTCCTACCGGTTGCCGGGGGTCGGGCAGGGCTGGGCAGGGCACTGGGTGCCCCAAGCCCAGCCCAGGCTGCAGCAGCATTGCTGCTGGGTGACGTTGGGTGCCAGCACCCCACAAGCTTTGCTGAAACAGGCCGCCATGCCGGGGGGCTGGGGAGGGGTTTGGGGGGTAGGAGGGGGGCCACAACGCCCCGTCACGGGGTCAAATTCATCCCGGCTGTCGGGGCAGAGGCAGAGGAAGGAGCCTTCGACGTTCTCGCAGCGTTCGGCCCCGCAGACTCCCCGTAATGTCTCGCATTCATCCACATCTGCAGGAAACAAGATTAGATTGGGGGGGGGGGTTGGTCCCCAGGTGTCATCGTCGTGTGTCGTGTCGTTCCCCCCTGTCCCAGGTCCCCCGGCCGTACCCACGCAGTGGTGGCCATGGCGGGCGGTTTCGTAGCCCGGGTCGCAGGCACACTGGAAGGAGCCGGGGAGGTTGTGGCAGGTGGCGTGGGCTCCACACAAGGTCCCGTTGGAACATTCGTCCACGTCTGAGAAAGGGGGTGAGAATGTTTTTGGGAGGGATGGTCTGTGGCGGGTGACCCCACAACCCCTAGCGTGGTGCTGAGCCCACCCTGGTGCTGGGCTTCTGCGTCTCTGAGCAGCGTGGGGTTGGCCCTCGGTAGCCCCGTGCCCCGTGGCATGGGGCTTGATGTGCCCCACGGCATGGTCCTTCATGACATGGTCCTTGATGTCCTTCATGGTCCCTCTGCGCCCCCATGGCACGGTGTCCCCATCCCCTATGGCATGGTCCCCTAACCCCCCCAGTGCTGCCCACCCCGCACTCACCGACGCAGTCCCCGCACTCACCGACGCAGTCCCCGCCGTCACCGGCACGGTAGCCAGGCTGGCAGTCGGTGACGCAGCGGTAGGAACCGGGGATGTTGTCGCAGCGCTGGGCACCGCAGAGGCTGGCGCCGTACTCCTGGCACTCGTCCACGTCTGCGGGGACAGGGGGGACACCCCGGGGACAGCCAGAGGGCACGGCAGGCTGGGGACACCGGGGGTGCCCTGGCTCCAGGCCAGGAGCAGCCCCATGGCCACCCTGGTCCCCATGTCCATCCCAGTCCCGGTGCCCATCCCAGTCCCTGTGCCCATCCCAGTCCCCACGTCTATCCCAGTCCCCATGCCCATCCCAGTCCCCACATCCATCCCAGTCCCTGTGCCCATCCCAGTCCCCATGTCCATCCCAGTCCCTGTGTCCATCCCAGGCCCAGTGCCCATCCTGGTCCCTGTACCCATCCCAGTCCCTGTGCCAATCCCAGTCCCCACATCCACCCCAGTCCCAGTGCCCATCCCAGTCCCCATGCCCACCCTAGTCCCCACATCCATCCCAGTCCCAGTGCCCATCCCAGTCCCTGTGCCCATCCCAGTCCCCACGTCCACCCCAGTCCAAGTGCCCATCCCAGTCCCCACGTCCATCCCAGTCCCAGTGCCTGTCCCAGTCCCCACGTCCATCCCAGTCCCCGTGCCCATCCCAGTCCCCACATCCATCCCAGTCCCCATGCCCATCCCAGTCCCCATGTCCATCCCAGTCCCTGTGCCCATCCCAGTCCCAGTGCCCATCCCAGTCCCCACGTCTATCCCAGTCCCTGTGCCCATCCCAGTCCCCACGTCTATCCCAGTCCCCGTGCCCATCCCAGTCCCCGTGCCCATCCCAGTCCCCACGTCTATCCCAGTCCCTGTGCCCATCCCAGTCCCCACGTCTATCCCAGTCCCCGTGCCCATCCCAGTCCCCACATCCATCCCAGTCCCTGTGCCCGTCCCAGTCCCCACGTCCATCCCAGTCCCAGTGCCTGTCCCAGTCCCCACGTCCATCCCAGTCCCCATGCCCATCTCACTGCCCATGTCCATCCCAGTACCACCCTGGCACTCACCGACACAGTCCCCCGCCGTCACCGGCGCGGTAGCCGGGCTGGCAGTCGGTGAGGCAGCGGTAGGAACCGGGGATGTTGTCGCAGCGCTGGGCACCGCAGAGGCTGGCACCGTACTCCTGGCACTCGTCCACGTCTGCGGGGACGAGCCACCGTCGATGCCAGCCCCTTGGCCCTGGGCAGCGCCCGTCCCCTCCCTGGGGACAGCTGCAGCCCCTCACCCTGGCACAGGGCCTTGTCGGCGTCGGTGCGGAAACCCGCCGGGCAGTGACACTCGAAGGAGCCGTCGGTGTTGGCACAGCGGCCGCCCTCGCAGACACCCCCGCGCTGGCACTCGTCCACATCTGCCGGGGGGGGACGGGGTGATGGGGGGGGCACGAGGGCAACCGCGGTGGGCACGGGGACTGGGATGAGCATGGGGACATGGGGACTGGGATGGGGACCGGGATGGGGACCAGGATGGGTAAGGGGACATGGGGACTGGGATGGGCACAGGGACTGGGATGGGCATGGGGAGATGGGGACTGGGACAGGTATGGGGACCAGGATGGGTATGGGGACACGGGGACCAGGAAGGGTGTGGGGACATGGGGACTGGGATGGGCACAGGGACTGGGATGGGTATGGGGACATGGGGACTGGGATGGATACCAGAGACCAGGGTGGGCATGGGGAACAGAATGGGCATTGGACATGGGGACTGGGATGGCCATGGGTACCTCACGGTGGGCACAGGGACTACGACGGGCACAGGGGACCAGGATGGGCATGGGGACCATGACTGGCACAGGGACTGGGATGGGCAGAGGGACCGGGATGGGTCTGGGGACCATGACGGGCACGGTGAGCGCGTTGGGCAGAGGCAGGTGGGGTGCAGTTGTCACCCACCTGCGCAGGCGGTGCCCTGGGGGGTGCTGGTGTAGCCCTGGGCACAGAGGCAGGTGTAGGAGCCCTCGGTGTTGAGGCACTCGCCGTGGGGGAAGCAGAAGTCGCCCTCCAGGCACTCATTGACGTCTGCGGGCACGCCATGCCGTCAGGGCAGGCGACGGCGGTGGGGGGAGACACGCAGTGACGCCGCGAGGGTCCCCACTCACCCGCGCATGGACCACCGCCAGCGCCCGCCCGGTAACCGCGCCGACACTCGCAGCGGAAGGAGCCCTCCGTGTTGGCGCAGTGGCCGTGGGGACCGCAGGGGGAACCCACTGCGCACTCGTCCACATCTGGGGGGGCAAAAGGGTTACGGAGGGGTCTCCGGTAGGATTTTGGGGTGCTCCTTTTGGGGGGAAGGGGTGAGGGTACCTGCACAACGGCCGCGGTGGAGCTGGAAGCCCTCACGGCAGGGCTGGCACTGGAAGGAGCCCGGGGTGTTGATGCACTCTTGGCCAGGGCAAGCGAGGTGATTCTCGCACTCATCGATGTCTGTGTGGGATGGAGAGGTCGGGGTACTGGCACGGTGAGCCCGTGGTGTGGTGACCCCATGGCACGCTGATCTCATGGCATAGGGAGACCATGGCATGGGGACACCATGGGAAGGTGAGCCCATGGCACAGGGAGACCTCGGTATGGTGAGCCCATGGCACGGGAAGACCATGGCATGGTGAGTTCATGGCATGGTGATCCTATGACATGATGACCCCCAAGACATGGCGACCTCATTGCACAGGGAGACCATGGCATGATGACCCCGAGACATGGTGACCCCAAGACATAGTGACCCCATGGCATGGTGACCTCATTGCATGCGGAGATCATGGCAAGGTGACCCCATGACACGATGACTCCATTGCACCTGGACACCATGGCATGGTGACCCTGTGGCATGGTGTCCCCTTGGCATGGTGAGCCCATGGGCCAGTGTCCCCAAGGACCGCTGACCCCCATGGCATGGTGACCCTATGACATGTCGAACCTATGGCATGGTGAACTCATTGCACTGGGAGAACATGGCACGGTGACCCCATGGCACGGTGATCCCATAGCATGGTAACCCTATGGCACAGTGACCCTATGGCATGATGACCCCAGGGCACGGAGACCCCATGCAATGATGTCCTCATGGCACAGTGACCTCATCTCATGGTGAGCCCATGGCACCATGACCCTATGGTAGAGCGATCCCAAGGAACGTTGACCCCATGGCATGGTGACCCCCAGGCATGGTGACCCCCCACACCGCGATGACCCCACACCACGGTGACCCCCCATCATGGCACAGACTCATCCCCCGTCCCCCCCCGTCCCCCTGCTCACCTTGGCAGGGCTCATCCGACGCCATCCCCCGGTAGCCGGCGGGGCAGGTGCAACGGTAACCGCCGGGCAGGTTCTCGCAACGCCCATGGGTGCAGGGTGGGGGGCTTTGGGCACACTCATCCACATCTGCGGGGACACGGGCCGGGTTCAGGCCACCCAAGGACCCCGGCGTCTGGGTGGGTGGCACCCAGGGTCCCCACTGACCTTGGCAGTCGGTGCCGGCAGCGCTGGGGCGGTAGCCGGGGGAGCAGAGGCAGCGGTAACTCCCCACCGAATTCTCGCAGCGACCGTTGGGGCAGGGCCGGGGGCTGCGCCGACACTCGTCCACGTCTGGGGAGAGCACGGGGTGGGTGGGTGAGTGCAAGGAGGGGTGGGTGCACGGAGAGGTGGATAGGAGAGATGGGTGCGTGGAGAGGTGGGTGCATGCATGGAGAGGTGGGTGCTCAGAGGGATGGGGGGAGTTCACGGAGCAATGGGTGCATGGAGAGATGGGTGGGTGCGTGGAGAGATGGAAAGGTGGGTGCGTGGAGAGATGGGAGTTTGGAAAGGTGGGTGCCCAGAGGGATGGGTGGGTGCCTGGGGAGATAGACGGGAGAGGCGGGTGCATTGAGAAATAGATGGGTGCATGGAGAAGTGGGTGCCCAGAGGGATGGGGGGGTGCATGGAAAGGTGGGTGCTCAGAGGGATGGGTGGGTGCATGGAGAGGTGGGTGGGTGCGTGGAGAGAGGGAAAGGTGGGTGCATGAAGAGATGGGAGTTTGGAAAGGTGGGTGCCCAGAGGGGTGGGTGGGGGCCTGGAGAGGTGGGTGGGTGCATGGGGAGATAGATGGGAGAGGTGGGTGCATGGAGAGGTGGGTGCATGCATGGACAGATGGGTGGGTGCATGGCGAGATGGGTGCTCCGGAGGATGGGGGGGTGCATGGAGCGATGGGTGCATGGAGAGATTGGTGGGTGCCTAGGGAGATGGAAAGATGGGAGTTTGGAGAGGTGGGCGCATGAAGAGATGGATGGGCGCCTGGGGAGATGGGTGGGTGCACGGGGAGACGGACGGGAGAAGTGAGTGCGTTGAGAAACAGATGGGTGCATGGAGAGGTTGGTGCCCAGAGGGATGGGTGCGGGGTGGGGGGGGGGGGGGGTGGTGTGAGTGGGTGCCCAGAGGGATGGGTGGGCACATGGAGCGATGGATGGGTGCCCAGAGAGCTAGACAGGAGAGGTGGGTGCACGGAGAGGTGGGTGGCTGCACGGACAGACGGATGGACAGGGCCCCCGGTCCCTCGTGTCCCCATCAGCCTGGAGCTCCCTCCCCCCCGCTCCCCCCCCCTCACCGATGCAGTGGGTGCCCTGGGTGCTGAGCCAGAAGCCGGGGTGGCAGAGGCAGGTGTAGCCGCCCTGACGGGGGACGCAGCGCCCGGGGCCGCAGATCTGGGGGTTCCTCTCGCAGACGCTGCCGACGGCTGCTGCAAAAGGTGGGGGCAACGACGACGGGGGGGGGGGGGGGGGGGCTGGGCACGTGCGCGTGCAACCGCGCACACTCTTGCGAGCACCATCGAGTGCGTATGTGCAATGGTGCATGCTTGCAACTGTGCACACGTGCAAGGCTGTGTGCATGCGTGCAACCCCACATGCCTGCTGCCCTGCGTACAAACACGCATGCATGCGCAACTGTGCATTTGTGCAGCTGTGCAAGGGTGAAACCACGCAGGCACGTGCAACAGTGCACGTGTGCAACCATGTACACTCTGCTTGTATGCAACGGGGTGTGTGTGCAAGCACGCACGCATGTGCAACCGTATGGGGGTGCACCCATGCATGCACCTGCTTGAGCATGCACGCAACTCTGCACGTGTAAGACCATGCACGTATGTGCAACGGAGCATGTGTGCAACCCTGCACACCCACGCAACTGCGAGCAACCGGGCATTTGCACAACGGCGCATGTGTGCAACCATGCACAGAGCGCACCTGCAACTGTGCACGCGTGTGCAAAGCGTGCACGCACGCACCTGTCCGCACACGTGTCGAAGCATCACGCGCAACCATGCGCTTCCGTGCGTGCGATCAGGCACACGTGCAACCATGCACACCCCTGCAACCGTGCACACGTGTGCAACCCCACGCAAACCTGCGTGTGTGCAAATCTGCGACTGTCCCCCCGCCCTGCCCCGGACCCCGCCCCCCCAAACCCCTACCTGGGCCCGGCCCCTCCCGGGTGGGCAGGGTGGGGAAGGGTCCCACCAACCCCTGGGTGGGTCGTGGTACCACAATGACCTCGGGGGCGGGGGGGGGGCCTCTCAGGGACCCGCGGTGGCCTCGTGGGGACGGGTGGCATCCGGGTGACGGGCAGGGGACCTGGGTGCCGTTCCTCCTGCCAGCGGGCTACAGGGGGAGGGTGGGGGTGAGGGGGACCCCAGCAGGCGTGGGGTGCTGGTTAAGGGGTGGGGGGACAAATGGGTGCTCACGAGTGGCGGGGGGAGCGGCGGTGACAACGTGGGGACGTCCGAGGGGGACGCGGGCCAGATCCTGCCCCAGGTAACGGGTGTTGTAGCGAAGGTCGGAAGCGGAGTAATGGTAACCGGGACCGGCCGGGCAGATCTCCTTGAACCCCTCTGCGATGGGGGGCAGGGCGTGAAAATTTGGGGGGGGCAGGTGTCACACCCCAAATCTGCACCCCACCACCCCCCATGGAGCAGCACCCGAGCATCCTCGGAGCATCCCTAGGGATGCAGGGTGCTGGGAGGGGACCCAGGTATCTGGTGGGGGGGTGGGTGTTGGGGGGGGGTCTCACCGGAGCCGAAGGGGGGGCAGCGGTGGCAGGCGGCCCCCCAGGCTTTGCCCACCCGGCTGCAGCAGCAGATCTGGCGGGTGATGTTGCGGAGGGTGGGGAGGGCGCAGCGTCCTTCCCGCAGGACACGGTAACAGGGTCCCCGTGCTTCCGAGATCACCTGGTGGGCTGGGGGGGGACGACGGGGATGGGGACAAGGCGGGGGGGGTGAGCACCCAGGAGAGCCGGCCACCCCATCCCTATCCCTATCCCAATCCCACTGCCAATGCCAATGCCATCCCCAACCCAGCCCATTCCCATCCTCACCCTATAATCCCATCCCCATCCCAATTCCATCCGATCCCCAGCCCATTCCTAATCCCAATCCCATCCCATACTCATACTCATCCCAATCCCGTTCCCAATCCCATCCCAATCCCATCCACATTCGCAATCCCACCCCATCCCCATTCCCAATCCCACCCCATTCCCATCCCCACCCCATCCCACCCCAATCCCATCCACATTCCCAATCCCACCCCATCCCCAATTCCCAGTCCCATCCCTCCCATTCCCAAACCCATCCCCACCCCCATTCCCAATGCCATTCCCATCCCAATCCCATCCCACCCCCAATCCCATTCCCAACCCTAACCCTGCCACTCACAGATACAGCTGGACCGGGAAGAATCCAGCAGGAATCCCGGCTGGCACAGGCAGGCAAAGCTGCCCCGCGTGTTGGTGCAGAGCCCATTCTGGCAGAACCCCCCCTCCTGGCATTCATCCACATCTGGGGGGGGCAGAAATGGGGGGGGTTGTCAGACCCCCCCCACACTCCCCCCTTACTCCCCCCATATCCCCCCCCCCCCAACTCACCCACACAGGATCCATTGATGCGCTGGAAGCCTTGGGGACATGGAGCATCCCGCTGGAGCAGGTCTGGGGGGGGGGTGTGCAGAGATGAGACCCCCCCTCTTTCCCCCCCCCCCCCCGCCATGTCCCCTGTGTGTGTCCCTCCCAATGTCCTTACGGTGGCCGTCGCAGGGTTGGCACTCATGGACCCCCCAGGCCACGCCGGGCCCCCCGGCAGCAGATATCCTGGGTGCGGAGACCGGGGAGGGGGGAGCTGCACTGCAGGGGGGGGGGGGGGAGAAGAGTTGGGATACACCCCCCCGGACCCCCACCCATGGGTGGGTGAGGGAGGGGGGGGGCCTCTTGGTGACTGCATCCCTGCACGGCGCCCGTGGTCCCACCTGCTGCATCCCCCCCAACCCCAAGCACCCAATACCCCCCCCCCAGCACCCCCCCCCAGCACCCACATCCCAATCCCAGCACCCCCGTCCCCATCCCAGCACCCACGTCCCCTCCTGCCACATCCCAGCACCCGTGTCCCATCTCCAGTACCCACGTCCCCGTCCCAGCCCCCCCATCCCAGCACCCATGCCCCCCGTCCCAGCACCCACATCCCCGCACCCATGTCCCCCTTCCAGCACCACCATCCCAGTACCCATGTCCCTTCCCAGCACCCATGTCCCCCTTCCAGCACCCCCATCCCAGCACCCATGTCCCCCCATCCCAGCACCCCCATCCCAGCACCCATGTCCCCCTTCCAGCACCCATGCCGCCCATCCCAGCACCCCCATCCCCATCCCAGCACCCCCATCCCAGCACCCCCATCCCCCACCCAGCACCCACACCCCCATCCCAGCACCCCCATCCCAGCACCCATGTCCCTTCCCAGCAGCCACATCCCCCACCCAGCACCCATATCCCCATTCCAGCACCCGTATCTCCTCCTGCCCCATCCCAGCTCCCACCTGTATCCCCGTTCCCCCCCCAGCACCCACGTGTCCCCCCCGCCCAGGGTGGGGGTCTCACCTCTCCCCCACGCAGCTGCCGGAAGCAGTATCCGTACCCGGCACCCTCCTCACCGGGGGGCACCCGGGGGCTGCTCTGCGCCAGGACACGGTAGAGGGGTGCCGGGCGAGGGGCTCTGGGTACTGGGGGGGCTGTGGGTGCTGGGGGGGTCTCGTCCCCTCCCCGCACCCGTTCTACTTGATGGATGGTGACCGAGGCTTCGGGCGGGTGTTGCACGTGGATGCTCACCATGGATTGGGCACCTGAGGGGGGGTTTATAGGTGCTGGGGGGGGTGCTATGGGTGCTGGGGGGGGACACACAGCACCCATTTACCCCCCTCTCCCCCACATTAGCAGTGACGCTGCGGGGGTCCTCACCATCCTCTTCCTCCCGATAGTTGGCCAAGGGTAGGGTGTAGACGGATTGGGTGAGAGCTTGGGGCCCCCCCGGATTTTGGGGGACCCCCCCGCCCCCCCAGGTGCTGTTAGCTGGGAGGTGACAGAACTTGCCGGTAAATTCGGGGGGGCACACGCAGCTATCGGGGCGAGCGCAGACCCCCCCGTTCTGGCACAGCAATGGGCAGACAACTGCAAGGCAAGGTGGGGGGGGTTGGGGGGGCACACGACACCCCAATATCAGGACATCATCCCACCCCCCCACAAATAAATCTGGGTGACGATGCTAGCGCAGTGGTGGGTGGTTTAAAAAAAAGGGTGGGGGGCAGCACCCGGATGCCTGGGTCCCCATTCCATTAAAATGGGGGGGGGGTGATGATAATTGGGGGGGGCGGTGTCTGTCCCCCAGATCCATCCAGGAGAACCCAAATATCCAAGGAAAGGGGACCCAGGGGTCCGGGCGAGCACCCATGGGTCCGGGTTCCAATTTTTTTTTTTCTTGGGGCCCCAATGTTTATTTTTCCAAATTCCCGACGTTTTCCAAGCGGGATCCGCCGGGGCCGATGAGCTCATGGCGCTGCGTGGGTGGGATGGGGCCCCACCTTCCCCCCCCTCCTCAGCACCCAGCACCCTTCCTCCCCCCCCCCCCCCCAAGTGGGAGGGAGGGGGTGCTCAGGAAGGAATGGGAGAGGGTTTGGGGGGACACCCCCCCCCCCAAGACCCCCAGGTTGGGCTCAGCCTGGGTGCACTGGAGGGGGCTGTGGGACACCCCCCCCCCATGGGGAGTTGGAGGGGGGGCAGGTGCACCCTGACCACCCACCCTCTTTGTCCTGGGGGGGGGGCTGTGCCAGAGCTCCGTGCATCCCAGGGACCCCCCCAGTCTGTTGGAGTCACCCCCCCTGCACCTCAAAGACCCCCATGCACTCCCAGCATGCTGGAGCCCCCCCCTCACCCCCCAACTCCCCCCGGTCTACCAGACCCCCCTCCTTCATGGGGTGCCAGAATCCTGTGCACCCCAACCCCCCCCCCAGTCTCCTGAAGACCCCCATGGGGTGCTGGAGCCCCCCCGCGGGTCCCCCAGGCTCCCAGAGCCACCCCCGCACCCCAACATCCCCCCAGTCCACTGCAACACTCCCCTCAGTTTACCGGACAGTGTGTCCCCCCCCGGGATACCGACCCCCCCCCCCAGGGTCCCGATCCCCATCTTGCTCCACCGGCCCCCTCCCCGAGTTACCGGACACCCCCTCCCCAGGGTCCCAACCCTCTCCCCGGCTTACCGGACTCCCACTTAGCGTCCCGACCCCTCCCCCCGGTTTACTAGACACCCCCTCCCAGAGTCCCAACCCCCTCCGGTTTACCGGACCCCCCCCGGTTTACCAGACCCCCTCCCGTTTACCGACTCCCCCCCGCCGTCCCGGGACTACTGGACCCTCTCCGGTTTACCGGACACCCCCTCCCCAGAGTCCCGACCCCCCCGGGATTACCGGACCCCCCCCCCGGTTTACCCGACCCCCCCGGGGTTTACCGGACCCCCCCGGGGTTTACCAGACACCCCCGTCCCAGAGTCCCGACCCCCCCGGGGTTTACCGGACCCCCTCCCATTTACCGACTCCCCCCCCCCGGTTTACCGGACCCCCCCCCCCCCCGGCACTGACCGAGACGGAAGCCGCTCCCCCCGGGGGGACGACCGCTTTCCAAGGCGGTGACGTTCCCCCCCCGTTGGCAAAAATGAACGCAACGACCCCCGGCGCAGCGGAACCGGCAGCGGGGGGGGGTGAAGAACAAGCGGAGCCGGGCGGGGCCGGGGCCGGTCCCGGTTACCGGCAGCGCCAGGGAGGCGGCGGCGGCGGCGGCCAGGAGCAGCGCGGGGCCCATCACCGTCGCCTCGAGCCCCCGGGGCGGAGGAGGCGGGGAAAGGGGGGGGGGAGGCTCCGGGGTGGGGCTGAGCAGGCCCCCCCCCCCGCATCTGTGTGTGTGTGTGTGTGTATGGACAGACCACGGCCGGCCCCCGCGGCGGGGCCGCGCGGGGGGGGGACGGGGACGACGGGGGGGGGGGGGGCAGGGGACACCGAGGAGGGACAGGGGATGTTAATGGGGGGGGACAGGGGACAATGGGGGGACCGGACGTTTGGGTGGACAGGGGACTTGGGGGGAAAGTTGGGGGGGGCAGTGGACACTGGGGGGGACGGGGGACACTGAGGGAGGCAGGGGACTTGGGGGGGACACAGGACATTGAGGGGGACAGGGGACATTGGGGGGGGACAGTGGACATTGAGTGGGGGGGACAGGGGACACTACGGGGGGGGGGGTGGAGCTCGCTGGGGACCTGGGACACCGGGATGGGGACAAGTGACACTTGGACCGGGAGAAGGGACAGCGGGATGGGGACAGGGGACACTCGGGGGGGGGGGGGGGGCTGGACACAGCAAGGGGGGGACACGGGACACATCCCAGACAGGGACATCCCTCAGGGACCTCACTGCGGGGGGGGGGACACACACACGACACAAGTGTGTGTGTCCCCAGAGCCCACCGGGGTCCCCAGGACCCCACCACGGGGAGGGGGGGGACACGACAGCGAGGCCCCATCGCCCCCCCCCCCCCGCTGGCATCACCCAGGCTCCTGGGTCCTCTCTCAGGGCGGGGGGGGGGGGGGGGTGAGGAGGGGGGGTTGGAAGGGGGGTCCCGTCTGTAGACACCCCCCCCCCCGCCCTGTCTGCAGCCTGACCCCCATTTTGGCAGCAGCCACGAGGCCACGGTGATGGGCACCGAGCCACCCACACTGCTCCCCCCCCCCCCGCCAGGACAGAAAGGAGGGGGGCCCCAGGCTGCCCAGCGCCCCCCCCGCCCCCCCAAGGGGCCCCCCGCTGTGTTGTCATTCCCCCCCCCCGGGGGGGGTGACGTCACCCGGAAACATCGTCCTCATTCTCCAGCTGGAGGCACTGGCTGCGCCCCCCCCCACTATTTCGGGGGTCCCCCCCACATCACTGACCCCGTTCATGGGGTGGGGTGGGGTCCGCAGGCTGAGGGCCCCCCCAATATAAGGGTGTAATGGGGGAGGGGTCCTTCCTTACTGGGGGGGCAGTCCATGGGGGTTTTGGGGTGCTGGGTCTTTGGAAGGGGGTCAGGAGGTTGGGGGGACCCTACATACAGTCATATGGGGGGGAAGCCCCCCATGTTCTATAACTCCCCCTACCCTAGGAAAGACCCCCCACCCCAGCGGGGAACCCAGATGCCCTATAGGGGAACCCCCTAGAGATGCCCACACCCCACAGGGGACCCCCTATACCCAATAGGGACCCCCCATAGAGAGCCCCCATATCCCATAGGGGACCCCATATCCTGTACCCCTACACCCTATAGGGGAACCCCTACACCCATAGGGAACCCCATAGAGAACCCCCCACCCCACAGGGAACCCCATATCCCATAGGGGACCCCTTATACCCTATAGGAAGCCCCAAAGAGAATACCCACACGCTATAGGGGACCCCCTGTACCCCACAGGGGAACCCCATATCCATAGGGGAACCCCTATATGCCACAGAGGACCCCACAGAAAACCCCCACAGCCCATAGGGGACCCCATATCCCACAGGGGAACCTCCAAACCCCATAGGGGATCCCATATCCCATACCCCTACACCTGATAGGAGACCCCCCCACCCCACAGGGGACCCCATATCCCATAGGGGACACCCTATACCCTACAGGAAACCCCAAAGAGAATACCCACACCCTAGAGGGGACACCTGTACCCTACAGGGGACCCCACAGACAACCCCCACACCCCATAGGGCCCCCCTTCACCCCCATAAGCCCCCCCTCTCCCATAAACCCCCCCATCCCCTCTAGCCCCCCAACTCCACAGCCTCCCCCCAGCCCCCCCCAACCTTATAGTCCCCTATAGCCCCCCAATACTTCTCCAGCACCAGCAGCCAAGGGCCTGAGCTCCAGCCGGGGGCTGGAGGGGGGGTGCTGTATTTGGGCGGCCATACCCCCCCCAAAATCTGGGGACCCCCAGATACCAGGGACCCCCCCCCAAATACCCCTGCACCGGCTGCAGCTGCAAGAGGGGAAACTGAGGCACAGGGCGGGGGACCCCCTCCCAAAATTCTTCTAGCAGCAGCTGCCAGGAATATACACGTGAGGCTCTGCACACGTGTCAGGGCATGAACATACATGTGAGGCTGTATGCACACGTGTCAGGCTGCAAACACACATGTGAGGCTCTGCACATGTGTCAGGCTGCGTGCAAGTGTGTGAGGCTGTGTGCAAGTGTGTCAGGCTGCATGCACATGCATGAGGCTGCATGCATGCGACGCTGTGTGCAAGCATGTGACGTGGCATACACACGTGAAAGCATGTGCACGTGTGTGAGGCTGTGTGTGCACATGTGAGGCTACATGCACGTGTGTGAAACTACATGCAAGCGTGTAGAGCTGCACGCACGTGTGCAAGGCTGCGTGCATGTGTCTGATGCTGTGTGCAATTAGATAGTGCTGTGTGCACACGTGTGAGGCTCCACACACATGTGAGGCCATATGCACGTGTGCATGTGAAGCTGTGTACACGTGTGCACGCATCTGAGGCTCCGCGCACACCCCACGCACATGTGATGCTGCGTGCCCACAGCCGACGCTGCGTGTCCGTGCCGTGCACACACGTGTGCCAGCCATGCCCCGCCCTGTGTGTGCACATGGGTGTGTGTGTCCCCGTACCTGGTGGGGCCCCCCCTTCCCCCCCACACCCACTCAGGGGCACGGGGAGCTGGGGGGGCAAGGGGGAGGGTGAGCTATAGAGCTGGGCTATGGAGGGGGGCTGAGCTATAGGGGGCTTGGTTATGGGGGAAAGAGCTATAGGGGGTCACGGGGGGGCTGAGGTATGGGGGGGGGAGAGCTATAGGGGGCACAGAAGGGCTTGAGCAATGGGGGACCATCTATAGGGGCTCTGGGGGGGGTCAGCTGTAGGGGGTCTGTGCTATAGGAGGCAAAGGGGGCCACCCCCCCCACCCCAAGACACCGCTGGGGGGGGAAGGACCCCCCAAAAAACAACAGGGCACAAAGCAGAGGTGAAAAGGGGTATATGGAGGGGGAACCCCAAAAACCACAGCGCTTTGGCATGGGGGGGGACCTTCCTCTGTGCCCCCCCTCCCCAAAATCTGAGGGGGGGGCACAGACAACAGCAGTGCCCCCCCAAAGTGAAGGCACATGGCGGGGGGGGTCCTGCCCCCTCAAAACGACGTCTCGTTGAGCCGAGATTTGGGGGTCGCCAACGGGATGATGGGCAGAGCATCAGCGGTTGCAGGAGGGGCAGGGACAGGCCCGGGGGGAGAGGGCACAGTCCTGGGAGCTGTAGGGGGGGGTCCAGAATTGGGGGGTCGACGTGGAGGTGGGGGGCGGAGGGTTTTGCTTTTCCCCCCAAAACGGGGGGGTTCAGGGTTCTCGGGGGGGCCGAGGCGTTGGGCCAGTTCCTGGCAGCGCTCCACAAAACTGCCCCCCCCTCGGGGACCCCCAGAAAAGGGAGAGTCCCCCTCTGACCCCCGATAACGGGGTTGGGAGGACACACCCAGGGGTTCCCCACGGTGTTTCGGCAGGGGTGGGGAAGGGGTCGGCGTCTCCACCCGGCTGGGCCCTGGCGACCTAAGGCTGCAAAGAAAAAATGGGGGGGGAATACAGTGGGGAACCCCCCAAAACCTAAACCTGGGGGGAGGAGGGGGGAAGGGGAGATGGGGGGGGGGCTGTGGCGCTCCCCTACCTGGTGTTGGGGGTCCGGGCGGGTCCGGGGGGTCCAGTTAATGCCAAATCACATTGATCCAGTTGCCGTAACAGCTCCTCTTCGGTCAAACCGCCGGCTTCTGTGGAGTGAAGGGTGAGGATTGGGCTTTTTTGGGGGAACGGGGGGCACGCCAAAATTCCGCCACACCGCCCCCCACTCCAGCCCTTACCTGGGGGCTTCCCCAACATCTCCATGGCGGTGGTGAGGTCCCACATCTGGACACTGCCGTTGGCGTGGCCGGTGAAGAGGTAACGGCGCGGGCGGGAACCGATCCGGCTGGAGCCTTCGCACTCGTGGACGGTGAAGGCGGTGATGGCTGCGGCGTCGACCGAACGCACCTCACAGATCCTGGGGGGCGGGGGATGACACTCTGTGACCCCCCTCAGCACCCCAATTTTTCCTTCACCGGTGGCAAAACCGTCAGCGCTCACCTTTTACCGGTGGAGGAAAGCCGGACGAAGACCTGGCATGCATCTGGCACCACTCTTTGGATGAAGACCTGCTGCTCGTCCCGTTCGCCGAAAGGTCCTGCCAGTAAAAACCCGTGGCTCGGTGCCCATCCTGTGCCATTGTCCCACCTCACCGCCAAACCCAGCACTTTTTTACCAATATCAGTGCCGGCGCCGCAGCCGGCAGGACCGTCAAGATCATCCAGGGAGAGGATTTTGAAGGAAGCCAACGGCGTCGAGCCAGGTTGGGTAGAAATCATCCCACGGAAACGAGTCACTGTCCAGGTCCGGACATGGTTGTTGTCGGCACAAACTGGGAAAATGGAGGGTGGATGAGAGGCAAACGCCAGTGATTTCCTCACCCGGCAGTGTTTTCCTCGCCCAGCGCTCACCGGAGATGAGGTGTTTCTCCGAAAGCATGATTTTGGTGACAGGGCTGCGGTGTACGGTGAAGGTTTGGAAGAGTTGAGGACCGGAGCCCACTGTTTCAGGGTGCTGCACGATGACCCGTACTACACCGGAGCTGGTGCCGTAGGCGATCTCAATCCAGTTCCCGCTGTCACCTACGGACACGACCCCCCCCTCAAAATGATCCCAAAGCCCTCCCAGTTCATCCCAGCAGCAAACCAGTGGGGTGAGGAGCCCCCCCCAGGGTGGGCAGCAGGAGCTCTTACTGGTCTTGGGGGTGAGGTAGACGCTGAGAGCGGTGACAGCATCTTCGGTGGGGTCACGGTAAAGCTCCGTCACCAGCAGATCGTTGTCCTTCATGCGCAGGGGGAACTTCTGAACGTCTGGGGGTGGAGGGGGGACACACAGAGGGATGGTGACGGCATCGCCACCGGCCGGGGCAGTTAGAGCCACATCATTGGCACTCACCCACGTAGTAGATGGAGCCATTGTTGCAACCGAGGAGGAGGAAGGTGCCAGCAGCATCGTAGCTGTTGATGGGGACGACGTCCTGGATCTGCGGGAGGGATGAGAAGGGAGTTTTGGGGACAATCTGGGGACAAACCAGTGGCGGTGGTACCCGTGCTCACCTGCCAGTGCTTGGTGACGGCGTTCCAGACACCGATTTTGCCGGTGTGGCTAGTGGCGATGAGTTGGTTCCCCACGAAGAAGAGGGCTTCCACCGGCACTCCCAGGTGGAAGACACCTGGGTGAGGAGAAGACATCCAGAAAGAAGCCAAGGAGACCAGATCCTGCCAAAATCCTCCAGGATCGAGTCGGTGGAAGGGTCAGGGATGGTTTCTCACCGATCTCGCTGCCATTGCCGTCAGCTTGCAGGGCCCAGAGGATGATCTCGCTGCAAGACGCCACCGCCACCATCTTGTCATGGTCACCCAAAGCTCCGCCGAGCACCTTGGCGTTGAGGGCCACCCGCTCGATCACCCAGTCCAAGCGGGGACTGGAGAAGACTTGCTGCCACCCCGACGTCTCCTTCATCCTGGGGACAAACAGGAGAAGATGGCAGGGCACGGGGCAGGGCTTGAGGACACCGCTGGCACAAGATGGGGGTCCCTGGTCCCCCCACCAGTTTACCTATAGCAGACAAGGAACTGGGCGTAAGCCACCGCGATCCAGTTGTGGTGCCCGCAGACGATCCGTACCGCTCCCGGTTCGCTCGCTAAGAGGAAAAAAACGGGTGGTAAAGCTTGTGCCGTGATGGTTTAGAACCAGAGAAACTACCCGGTTGTACCGTCCTTACCGGCAGTGAGGGTTCGGTCTTCCAACAAGCGCCCCAATAAACCAGCGTTACCCAAATTGGGGGGCATGGTGTTACTGCGTCGCACCGGGGCTCTGTCAGTCGTCGCCGGTAAACGGGCGGCAATCTGTGGCCCCGCCACACTGTGCCGGTTACGGCGTTTGGCTGGTAAGACTGTTGGGGGAGGTCAGGAGGAGGAATTTGGGGGGGGTTAAGGGGTGATTGCTCTCTACATGGTGTTGGGGGGGGTTGGATTTACCTGGGGGGGGCAGATACCCATTGAAGAGGACGCTGCCGCAAGATGAACGGTCCAATTCTTCCCGTAGCTGCAAGCGGCGAACTTGGCGGCGGGGAAGGAAAAACAGAGCCATGAACCCCAAAATGCGGAATACTGGTGGGGTAGGGTCCCCCCCGAGGATCCCCCCCATTGTCAGCCCCCCAAAGTCACTACCTAGAGGGGTAATGCCATAAAATTGGGCTTCGTGGAGGAGGAGAGAGATGCTGACGCCTCGGGGGTCGAGCTCTTTTGTCCGGAGGAAGTTGAGGATGGGGGCGAAGACAGTGGGGTCCCGATCGATGAAAATCTTGGGGGGGGACAGACATGACATATGAAATATTTGGGGACACACACCCCTCCCGCTGGGGCTCGGGAAGGAAAACTCACCGCTCCCGTCTCATCCTTCAAGGTGGAGATGCGGCCGCTCAGGAGGCTGGGGGGGGGGGGGGGGGGCAGAACAGACATATGGGGGATTTAGGGGCTGGGGGGGGTCTTGTGTGGACCCCCCAGGCCTGGGACACCCCCCCCAACTTTCCCTGGGGGGGTCTGTGTGTGTGCTGTGCCCTCCCCACTGCTGTCACCTGGAGAAGAAGGAGTCTGAAATCCAGGTCAGTGTCTGGCGGGATGTGCTGAACCTGTGGGAGAGGGTGGGAGGGGGGTCAGAGCTGGGCTGGGGGGGGGGGGGGGGGGCAGAGAAAGACTCGGGGAGGGGCCAGAAACCCCCGGGGGGGATAGAAAGACACCGTGGGGGGGCAGAAAGACCCCCCGGCGAGGGGCATAGACCTACGGGGGGCCCCAAAAAACCTCGGGAGGGGGCAGAAAGACCCTCGGGGCCTGCAGAAAACCCCTGGGGGGGGGGCAGAAAGACACATTGGGGGGGGGGCAGAAGGACCTTGGGGGGGTCCTGGGGAGACCCAGGGAAGGCGGGGGGGGTGGAATTAGGCTGGGGAAGGCGGGGGGGGGGCACAAGGGGCGGCCTGAGGGGGGTCCTGAGGGTTTTGGGAGTGGGGGGGATCCGAGGGGACCGGGGGGGTCCGGGAGAGCGAAAGCGGGGCGGGGGGGGGCACACAACCGGGGGGGGGACCCCAAAGTGCCGGGGAAGGGGGGGGCGGGAGGAAGGGAAAGCAGGGGGACCCGGAAGACTGAGGCGGGGACACCGCGGGGGAACCCGGAAGGAGGAAAAGGGGAAGACAAGGAGAGCCTGGGGGGAAGCGGAGGGGACCGGGGGGGTCCCAGGGGACCGGGCCCACGCGCCTCTTGCCGCCCACGTTGAGCTGCACGACCTCCGCCCCGGGCCGCGCCGCCCCGCCCGATGCCGCCATGGTCACCCAGCACTACCACTTCCGCCCGGCGCCACCGCCTCCGGTCTTCTTATTGGTCAATCCGTGCCAGCGCCCCTCCCTCCGCTGCTCGCTATTGGTTCGTCCGAAGAGACACCCCTGCGGCCGCGCCCTCCCGCCCCGCCCCGCTGTTGGGTTTCGTCCAGCCCGCGCAGAGCCTGCACGTCCATTGGTCGAATGCGGTGTCACTCAGGCAGAGGGGGTGCGGTTTTGTCCCGATCCCGCCCCATCTTAAAGGGCCAGCAGCATCACTGAGTGGCGGGACGGGGAGGGACAAGGTGCGCAAAGCCCCCCTCCCCCCCAGCCTCATTAACCCCCCCCAAACCCTCAGACCTCCCCCAAACCCCTCTCAGCCTCCCCCAGGTAACCCCCCATGCCCCTCCCCCCAGCCCCCCCCCGAAACCCCTCAACTCCCCCCAATAGCACCCCCCCCCCCAACGACCCCCCCACCCCCCCTCCAGGCCCCCCCCAACGACCCCCTTGCCCCCCCCAGGAATCCCTCTAACCCTCCCCAGCGCCCCCCAAACACCTGCAATGACCCCCCCAGCCCCCCCCCAACCCCCCCTGAACCCTAAGACCCCCCCCCAGGGGTGCCCCCCCCCCCAAGCCCCACACACACCACCGGGGGGGGTCCCCCCAGGCTCCTTCCTGCTCCTTTATTTTGGGGGTGCTGATGGGGGGTGCAGCGGGGGGTTTATTACATTTATACAGTCACAGCGCTGCGCTCGGGCCTGGGGGGGGGCCGGGGGGGTCCCCGGGAGGGGCGGGGCAAGTGCTTGGGAGGGGTGTGTTAAATCGGGGGGGGTATTTTCCTGGCTTTTGTTAAAATCTTTACAAACTCTGCCCCCCCCGCCCTCGAGTTTGGGGGGGCCCCCCCCATGGCTCTGTCACACACCCCCACTGTCAAATTTGGGGTACCCCAGGGTGATGGGGATCCCCCCAGGGTGATGGGGACCCCCCCTTGGGTGTTGGGGACCCCCCCCGGTGATCAGAATCCCCCCCCAGGGTGATGGGGACCACACCTGGGTAATGGGGACCCCCCTGGCTCTATGGCTTGTGCAAGGGAAAAGGGGGGGGCCGAGGGAGGGGACCCCAGGGATAAGGGGTGGGGGGGAATTTGGGGGTGGGGGCCTGTCCCCTCCCACCCAGCAGCTCCCTCTGGCATGGACCCACTCCCCAAATCCAGGTTTAGGGGGAGGGCACCCAGGATTTGGGAGTACCCAGGATGGGGGGGCACCCAGGATTTGAGGGGCGAGGACCCAGGATCTGGGGGGGACACACACCCAGGACTGGGGGACACACACACCCAGGATTTGGGGTACCCAGGATTTGGGGGGGGGCACCCAGGATTTTGGGGTGGAACCCTGCACTGGGGGACACCCAGGATTTGGGGGTACCCAGGATTTAGGGGAGGGCACCCAGGATTGGGGGGGGGGCACCCAAGATTAGGGGTCACCCAGGATTTGGTGGGGGGGGGCACCCCATCCCCATGGTGCCCCCCCCCACGCATAGCCCCCCACCCAACCCATGGGGCACAAAGAAGGGGGGGCTGTCCCCCCAAAATCACCCCCCCCCCAAGCCCCCTGGGTAAGTCCTGTCCACAGCCGAACTGGGTGTCCCCCACCCCCAATGGGTGGGTGGGTGGGGGGTCCCCCAAAAATTCGGGGGGGGGGGGGGTCACTTCCGTCTCCCCGAGGTGCTGGAGCGGCGGTCGCCCTCCCGCCGGGGGAGGCCCTCGTCGGTGGAGGAGGTGGTGAGAAGAGCTTGGCTCCACCGCGCCACCTCGGCGTGCTCCTGGGCGCAGGCGGCCAGCGCCCTCAGCCACCCCCGCATGTCCTCCTGGGGGAGGGACACCCCAAAACCATCATCAGACCCCCCCCAAAATCTCCACGACCACCCCCAACCCCACTGTAGACCCCCACCTCATCCTTGGCTTGCAGGAGGAACTCGCTCCCGTCGCTGGTCCTACAAGAGAAGAACGTACTCAACGACACCCACCCAACAACGCCACCCAACCAACCCCAGGAATTTGGGGGACCCCTCCCACCCCACGAGCACCCCGACGTACTTGAGCTTGAAGACATTCTTCTTCTTCTTGTAGTCGTTGGCCACCTCACTGGTGGAGTGGTGGAGGTTGAGGAGGGGTTCACCGCCGTGGGTGCTGCCCGTCGCTTGACCCTTGGCATCCTTGTAGAAGCCCAGGTCACCCTTGCTCAGGACGCAGTAGAGGTTCACCCAAGATCTGGTCAAGGTGGGGGACATGGTGGAGGGGTGGGGTGGTGGCATCAGCAGGTGACCCAACACTGCTGGTGGGTTTGGGTGGTGGGGATCACCCAAGCTCAGGGGGCACCCGCTGCATGGATGGACACCCCAAACCCTGGTGAACCCTCTCCATTGATGGACACCCCAAACCCTTGTGAACCTTCACCATCGATGGACACCCCAAACCCTGGTGAACCCTCTCCATTGATGGACACCCCAAACCCTGCTGCATGATGTCAACTGAATGACCCTCCAAGTCATGGTGAACCCTCTCCATGATGGATCCCCAAAAGCTGGTGCAACCTCTGCCCTGAGAGACCCCCCCCATATCCCGGTGTATGATGTCCCTTGATTGACCCTGGTGAACCTTCACCATCGATGGACCCCCCCAACCCCTGGTGCACCCCCTTCCCTCGCAGACCCCCCACCCCACCTCCCCCCCCGCCATTTGTCCCCCACCGACCTGTTGGACGCCTTCTTGTTGGGTCCATCAAGCTCGTGCTTGCGGAAGAGGAAGCCCTCGTGCTGCACCGTGTGGGTGGGGGGCGGCGGGGGCGGCGGGGCGCTGCCCTGTGCCGGGGCCGACCGCGACCTCCGTGTCTCCCCCGGACCCTGAGTGGGGTCTTTGGGTCGTGGACGTCGGCGGGGTTTGGGGCGGTCGCGAGCACGGGGTCGGTCAGGTCGCGGCATTCTCTCCGGCAATGCCTCCGGGCCGGTGGGCAGGCGGGCGGGGGACTCCCGCTCCCGGGGCTGGGGGGGGGGGCAATGGGCATCAGGATGTGGCTCCCAGTGGCCCCCCGAGGTGGGGATGCCAAGGGGACATTGAGGGGATGTGAAGGAGATGCCAGGAGGACACCAAGGAGACACCAATATGATGCCAAGGCAATATCAAGGGGACACCAAGGTTATTCTTAAGAGGACACCAAGGGGATGTTGAAGGGATGCCAAGGGGACACCAAGGTTATTCTTAAGAGGACACCAAGGGGATGTTGAAGGGATGCCAAGGGGACACCAATGTGATGCCAAGGGGACACCAAGTTGAAGGCAAGGAGGTGCCAAGGGGGTGCCAAGGGGATGCCAAGGAAATGCCGAGGACACACTAAAGGGATGCTGAGGGGACACCAAGGGGGCTCCAAGGGGATGCCAAGGGCACACCGAGGTGATGCCAAGGAAAAACCAAGGGGACTTCAAGGCGATGCCAAATAGATGTCAAGGAGACACCAAGGGAAAGCCGAGGGGGACACCAATATGATGCCAAGGGGAAGCCAAGGGGATGCCAAGGTGATGTCAAGGAAAAACCAAGGAGACTTCAAGGGGACACCAAGTAGATGCCAAGGGATGCCAAGGGGACTCACTGGAGCTGCCAAGGGGCCACCCGCCTCCTTCTCCTGCAGCTGCTCCACGATGTCAGCCAGGGTGGCTTTGCTGTCGGCGGAGATTTGGGGGGGGTCACATCAGTCCTGGCCACCTGATGGTGACACCGGCATCCCTGTCCCCGCGCTCACCCGCCGCCCTTGCCGTCGTGCCGCGGCAGCTCCGGCTCACTGGATTCCTGCCGTTCCAACCGGCGCTCTCGCCGCTCCCGGCGCCGTTCCAGCAGCCCTGTCCTGGCCTCCCCGGGCTCTTCGGTTCTGGGGGGGCACTGGTGTCTCGCTGGCAGTGGTAGGGGGGGTTGGCTCCCCCACGGGACCCCCATCCCCGGGAGGTCCCTGGACACGGTCAAGCTTGGGCTGTAGGCGCTCAGGACGGAGCTCATGGCGCACGTAGGCAACGCGGGGCTCTAGCTGGCGGCTTTCCAGGTGCTCGGACCCCCCCCAGCGATGCGTTGACCCCCCTGGGGGTTCCCCCAAAAATTTGCGGCTCAGGAGCGGTGTTGGTGGCTGCTTGTTCTGCTCCGCTTTCAGCTTCTCAATCTGCAGGGATGGGGTGTGGTGCGGTGGAGATGGAGATGGTGGAGATGATGGAGATGGAGATAACGGAGATGGTGGAGGTGGAGATGATGGGGGTGGAGATGGAGATGATGGAGATGATGGAAATGATGGAGATGGGGGTGGGATGGGATGGGGACATGGATGGGGATGGAATGGAGGTGAGGTAGGGATGAAGATGAGGATGAGGATGAGGATGAGGATGAGGATGGAGATGGGGATGGGAATAGATATGAGGATGAGGATGGAGACAGGGATGGGGATGGGATGGGGATGGAGATGGAGATGGGGATGGGTACAGGAATGGGGATTCTGAGCCGGCGGCTGCAGTGGCCCCCAGGGTGGGGGGACGGGACGGGGGGTGACATCAGCCCCCCCCCAAGGTACCCATACCGTGGTGAGCCGTCTCAGGGAACTGAACCTCTCCTCCCAAGCGGCGGCCGCCTTCCGGAAAGCCTCATGCCGCCGGATCAGCTGCTCCACCTCGTCCACGCTGCTGCCCAGCTCTTGGCTCTTGAGCAAAGGCTCCTGGGCCGTCAGCCAAGCGTCGGCCACCACCGCCTCCTGGGCGAACTGGTGCACCTCCAGCACTACGGGACAGACGGACGGGCGGACAGAAGGACGTGCTCATGGCAGCACCCCCCACAAAGAGCATCCCATCCCCGTGGTGGTGGAGGATCTGACCCCCTCCCCAAATTACCACCCCCACCACCACCTTCACCACCCCCCCCCAGGTAGGACTCACTCTGCTGCAGCCATTCCCAGCGTTTGTCCCACTTCTCCATCATCTCCTTCTTCTTCGCAAGCAGCTTCTCGACGTGGGCTTTGATCTGCAGGGATGGAGGAGATGGGTTGGGACCCCCCCAACAGTTGCAGCCACCCCCGCCTGACTGTCCACCCCCCCCACTGTGGGCACCTCGTCAGCCGCGGGGCTCTTGCTGAGGATGAGGTTCTTGCCGAGCTCCAGGCAAGCAGCGATGCTCTTGCCGCGAGCTTCGATCTCGCTCTTGAGCCCTTGGTGGTCGTTCATCAGCAGCTCCACCGAGGAGACGTCCCTGTGAGAGGGGATGGGGGCTGGGAGGGCAGGAGGGGATGGGGATGGGCCACCCCCCCCAGGATGGGACAGGAGACGGGTCCTTGGCTTCATGGATGGGAGAGGACATGGATCCTTTGATGGAACAGGATGTCTTTGGTTTCATGGATGGGATAGGACATGAGTCCTTGGGAGGGGTCCTCCAGGTGGGACAGGACATGGGTCCTTGGCCCCATGGGTGGGACAGGACGTGGGTCCTTGGCATCATGGATGGGCCAGGACACGTGTCTTTGGGATGGAACAGGACACGGGTCTTTGGTGGCATGGGTCCCTGGATTCGGATAGGACGTGGGTCCTCCAGATGGAACAAGACACAATTCCTTGGCTTCATGGATGGGACAGGACATGGGTCCTTGGCCCCATGGGTGGGACAGGACGTGGGTCCTTGGCATCATGGATGGGCCAGGACACGTGTCTTTGGGATGGAACAGGACATGGGTCTTTGGTGGCATGGGTCCCTGGATTCGGATAGGACGTGGGTCCTCCAGATGGAACAAGACACAATTCCTTGGCTTCATGGATGGGACAGGACATGGGTCCTTGGTGCCATAGATGGGACAAGACAAGGGTCCTCTGGATGGGACAGGACACAGGTCCTTGGCACCACAGATGGGCCAGAATGTGGTTCTTTGAGGCCAGCACAGGACACAGGACCTCGGCACAGCCCACAGCTCCCGCTACCTGGGCTTCTCTCCAGCGCCGATCTGGCAGAGGATGCCATCCATCCAGGCGAGAAGGTCTCTCACGGTGCCGATAAAGCGGATCTTATCAGCAACGCTGGCGACATGGAGCCGGCACTCCTCGCATGCCGCCAAGAGCTCCTTCCATGCCCGTAGCACCTCCTGCTCCCTCCCGGCGATGGCCTCGGCATTGTCCCCAGCATAGAGGGTCCTCAACTGTGCCGCACCCTCTTGTAGCTGCCGGACTTGGGTCACCAACACCTCCACATCGTGCTCGAAGGCACCCAATGCCCGTTGCAAGGCTCCGGCCGACGTCCTGCCCTCACGGGCTGCCAGTTCAGGCAGGCGTTGCCTTTTCTCCTCGATTTGCCCCAAAACCTCTTTGCAATCATTGAAGAACTTGTGCAATTCATGGGAAGCTGCCAACATCTGCGCCCTGGTCTCCATCAGCTCCAGAAGATCTGCCCAAGCTTCGTTGACCCCATCCTTCCATTCAGCGATGGTGGCAGCGTCAGCGTGCCCGTAGTCAATCAATTCGTCCACCATTTGGTTGACGGCGGCGATCCTCTCCTGCCCAACGCTGCCCGTCTCGCTGGCGAACTCCAGGAATTTCTCCTGGAGTAGCTGAGATGGGCAGGGATGGGCAGGGGTGAGGAGTGGGCAGTGCCAGGCAGGGAGGGGGGCAGGAACCCCAGCATGGTGCACTGGTGGTGCCCAGGACCAGGATGGTGGCAGGACCCCCGGCATGGGGCATTGATGGTGCCCAGGACCCACAGCATGGGGCAGGGACCACAACCAGACCCCCGGCATGGGGCAGGAACAATGCCAGGACCCCAGGCACAGGATGGGAACAACTCCAGGACCTCTGGCATGGGGAAGGGACAATGCCAAGACCCCCAGCATGGGGCAGGAACCACAAGAAGACCCCTCACCCAGGGGAGGGACTTCACCAGGACCCTCAGCACAGGATGGGGACAACTCCAGGACCCTTGGCACGGGGCACAGACAATGCCAAGACCCTCCTTGGCGCATCCCCCAACTCACTGTGACGTGCTCGAAGTCCTGTCCCAGCTCCGGTGAGCCGGCCACCACCTCCTTCTCAGCGATCCAATGCTCCAGCTCGTCCACCTCGCGGTTGAGCTGGTAGAGCCAATATTGCTGCTCCAACTTGGCCTTGCGTTCCTCCACCAGGTCCTTCAGAGACACGTACAGCCGGTCAACCTGCGACTGCCGCCTGCTGACCTGTTCGCTGGGCAAGGGACACAGCGCCCGGTGAACGCCAAAGACCCCAGCATTTTAGGGCAAGGGGGGATGGGTGTTGGGGGGCTTGAACCCACCTTTGAGGGTGGCCCAACTCTAGAAGAGCACGGCATTGGCGAGAGAGTTGGGCGATGGTCTCCTCATAGTTCTCCACCGTTTGCTCCGTCAGGAGGTGCTTCTTGAGGAGTTGTAGGGTGCTCTGCTCATCCTTGGGTGGAGGGGGGAACATGTTGGGGAGGTGAGATGCTGGGGGGGTGTCTTAAATTTCTTCCTCCCACAAGCCACCCCCATCAGCACCTTCCCCTTCTCCTCGCTCATCAACAGCAGCTCTTGCTCGCCCAACCACGACTCCACCTCAGCCACGTCAAAGTAGTATTGCTCCAGTTGGTAGGTGGCATCCAAGGTTTGCTGCCTGCGCTCTGCCTGCTCCTGCAGCTCCCCCCACATTGTCCCCAAACGCTCCAGAAGACGTCGGACCCCTTCGGCTTCGGGGCTTTTGATGGAGGCAATGGCTCCGGCGCGTTCCAGCACCTCGTCCACGCGAGGTCGGTGGACCTGGATCTCACGGCGGAGGTTCTGGGGGCGGTGTGGGTGGAGAGGGGGTGGGTGTTGGGGGGGGGGGTCATCGGTGTATGTCCCCACCCTCCGTGGTGCGGGGGCTGACCTGGTTCTTCTTGATGAACTGCTGGACTGTCTGCAGGTTGGTGCCATGGTCCTTCAGCGTGGCCAAGGGCAGGCGGTCCTGCACCCACAGCTGGCAGGGGGGGCAGTGGGATGGACCTCAGCATCATCCCTGACCCTGATCCTGTCCCCATCCCATCCCATCCCATCCCATCCCATCCCAGGGTTTCCTCACCCCTCCCATCCTATCCCATCCCACCCCACCCCTCCCATCCCATCCCAGGGGTTCCTCACCTATCCCACCCCATCCCATCCCACCCATCCCACCCTATCCCAGGAGTTCCTCACCCATCCCACCCCACCCCATCCCCTCCCATCCCATCCCAGGGGTTCCTCACCTACCCCATCCCATCCCCATCCCTGTTTCTCCCCTGAGTTTGAAGTCCCTCTTGCACGAGCACCCATCCCACGTCTCCTTACATTTGCGGTCCCCATTGCACCAGCACCCATCCTACCCCACCCCATCCCTTCCCATCCCACCCCACCCCACCCCAGGGGTTCCTCACCCCTCCCACCCCACCCCATCCCCACGTACTCACCACCTCATCCTCCAGCTCATGGCTGACTTGATGAACCTCCTTGGAAGCCAACAGGATTCTCCGACGTTCCTTGAGGGGCTCGATCAGGCGGACGATACGGGTCCCCACTGCGCTTTGCTGCTCCCCCACCGCCTGCCTGCCCGCTGCCTGCGCCGGCAGCGCCGCTGCCTGCACCTGCAGCTCCCCCACCTCCTTGTACCACTCCTCCACCTGCGACTCCATCGTCTGCGGGGGGGGGGGGACGACGACGACACGGACACACCCCAGGATGGGACACTGGCGATCAGGATGGGAGAGGACAGCGGCCCCCGCCAACCTCGCCAGGACCCCCCGGCACTGGAGTGGGGTGTCGGTGTTGTGCCGGCTGTGCCACCTGTGCCAGCTGTGCCGGGGAACCTCTGCCGTGAGTCAGCACCAAGATGAGCTGGTGGTGCTGAGCTCCCATTGCAACCTGGACTGAGCACTGGGGTGCCCCCAACATCCAACATCCCCCCACAACACCCAACATCCCCCAGCAAAGACCCAACATCCCCCCCAACAGCCAACATCCCCCCAAACACCCGACATCCCCCTAACACCCAACGTCCCCCCCCAATGTCCCCCCAAACACCCAATGTCCCCCCAACACCCAACATCCCCCCCAAACACCTGATGTCCCCCCAACACCCAACGCCCCCCCAAACACATGACATCCCCCAACACCAAACATCCCCCAACACCCAACATCCCCCCCCAAACACCCGACATCCCCCAACACCCAACATCCCCCCCAAAACACCCGACATCCCCCCCAAACACCTAACGTCCTCCCCAATGTCCCCCCAAACACCTGATGTCCCCCCCAACACCCAACATCCCCCCCAAACACCCGACATCCCCTGAACACCCGTCCCCCCCAACACCCAACGTCCCCCCTGAACACACAACATCCCCCCAAATGTCCCCCAAACTCTGGTGTCCCCCCATAAATTGGTGTCCCCCTCACCACTTGACATCCCCCCAACACCCGATGTCCCCCCATAACCTAGTGTCCCCTCAACACCCAATGTTCCCCCAAGACCTGGTGCCCACCCAACACCCAGTGTCCCCCCAACACCTGGTGTTGCCCATAACCTGGTGTCCCCCCAACTCCCAGTGTCCCCCCATAACCTGGTGTCCCCCCAAGACCTGGTGTTCCCCATAACCTCATCTTCCCCATAACCTGGTGCCCCTCAACAACACTGATGTCCCCTCAACACCTGATGTCCCCCCCAATACCTGGTGTCCTCCCAACACTTGATGTCTCCCCAACACCAGGTGTCCCCCCAGCACCCAATGTCCCCCCAAGTCCTGGTCTTCCGCATAACCTGGTGCCCCCCAACACCTGATGTCCCCAGCACCCGGTGTCCTCCCAACACTTAATGTTCCCCCAACACCCGATGTTCCCCCTGGTGTTCCCCAAAACCTGGTGTGTGTCCCCAACACCTGGTGACCCCCAACACCCAATGTCCCCCCAACACCCGATGTCCCTCCAACACCCAATGCCCCCCCAAACCCACCTGCAACCTCTTGAGCTGCCTGCTGACACTAAGAAGGTCGGCTCCTGCCCCCACCGTCTCCAGCTGCTCCTCCAGCCTCCCCAGCCGCGCCTCCATGTCGGCGTAACTCCGCGCCAAGCGCTCGGCGGCGGCGGCTTCCGCCAACCGGCGGCTCCTGGCTTGGCTGGTGGTTTCCAACTCTACCCAACATTGCCGTAACTCTTCCAGTTGACGCCGAACGGCGTCGGCTAATTCGGGTTTGGCGAGGACAAGTTCTTCACCTTCCTGGGGTGGGGTAGGGGGGGTCAAGAGGGGTTGTCAAGGAGGGGAGTGTCGTCGTCGTCGTTGTCCCCCCTGCCCACCCTGGGATTTGGGGTGTTGACCGTTGGCCATGGGGGTGGTGGATCTTCAGACGTCATGAAGGGCGCCCCCTGGTGGGGGAGGGAGGGGGCGCAGGGCTTTGGGTGGCACCCGGGGGGGGGGGTGTAGAAAAAGGGGGTGCAGCGGGGGGGGTTGTAGTGAAAGGGGGTGCAGAGAAAAGAGGGGTGCAGCTGGAGGTATGTAGGGAAAGGGGGGGTAGCAAAAGGGAGGGTGCAGTGGGGGGGTGCAGCGAAATGGGGGGTGCAGCAAAAGGGGGGTGCAGGGACAGGGGGGTGCAATGGGGGTGCAGCAAAAAGGGATTGCAGTGCGGGTTGCAGTGGGGGTGCAGAGAAATGGGGGTGCAGGAAAAGGGGGGGTAGCAAAAGGGGGGGTGCAGCAAAAGGGGGGTGATGCAGAAAAAGGGGGGGTGCAGAAAAATGGGGTGCAGCAAAAGGGGGATGGAGCTGGGGGAGCAAAAGGGGGTGCAGTAAAAGGGGGTGCAGCTGGGGGGGGTAGCAAAAGTGGGGTGCAGCAAAAGTGGGGTGCAGCGAAAGGGGGGGGTGCGGCCAGAGAGGAGTGCAGGGAAATGGGGGTGCAGCTGGAGAGGGGGTGCAGTGGGGAAGGATGCGGGGGGGGGTGATGCAGCAAAAGTGGGGTGCAGCAAAAGGTGGGTGCAGCTGGGGAAGATGCAGCCGGGGGGGGGGGTTGCAACGGGGGGTGCGTGTGCAACGAAATGGGGGTGCAGCCGGGGAAAGATGCAACGCGGGGGGGGTTGCAACCGAGGAAGGATGCAACGGCAGGGGGGGAGATGCAGCAAGCAGGGATGCGGCGGGGGGGGGGATGCAACGAGCTAGGGAAGCATGCAACGGGGGGGGGGGGGCTGCAGCAAGAGGGGGGGCCCCCCCGCAACCACCATGTCACCCCCAAACGCCTCGCCCCTCAAGCCCCCCTCGCCTGGCGAGGAAGCGGTTAAAGCTCATCCCTCCCCCCCTTCCACCCTACGACCCCCCCCTTTTTTTTTTTCTTCTTCCCCCCCCTTCTACCTTCTCGATCTTCTCCAGCCACTCTTTATTCTGCGCCAGCTCGGCCATGAACGCTTGGTGCTTCAGCCATGGTTTGGGGGGGCGAGGGGGGGGGGTCCCGGGAGGGGTCCCCTGCCATCAGCACCTTCTCCCGGATCCAGCCATCCAGCTAAAGGGAAAAGGAGGGCGGGGGGGGGGAATGAGGTTGTAAACCCCCCCCCCCCCCCCCCCCAAAAAAGGGATCCCCGCAACCCTTGGAAAGGTGACGGGCCCACGTTGGGGCCTGCGGTCCCTCTACGGCGCGGAGGAAGAGGAGGATGACAGTGAAGAAGGCGAAGAAGAGGAGGATGAGTATGAGGATGAGGATGATGGTGGCATTGGCGTGATGCCGCAGAGCCTTTGCAGCAGATGCCGGGCGGAGCGCGGAGGCCGGATCCGGCCTCCCCGGTTATCTGCGCCAAAAAGGCGACCGGGGATCTGGCCAACCTCCCCCGTGTGCCGTAACCGCGCCGCGCCGGTGATGGACCACTGCGGCTCACATCGCAGCTGGCGGCGAAGCCCCCTGAGATGCTGAGGAGCATCTATGGGGATGTATGGGACCCACCGGTCCAGGTTTGGGGGGGGGGGGGGGGCTTGGGGACCCTTGGGGACCACCCCCCCACCCCAAAACCGTGACCCAGACCACACTGGCATCAGCGGCAGCACCCATCCCGGGGGTCCACAACCCCCAGCCCAGCACCCCGGTTGGGACTCTCTGCACCCAAACTTGGATCCAGCCCCCCCTGCTTCCTGAATAATTTGGGGGGGGGGCGGTGTCAGGGGTCTGGGTCCTACCTCGTGGCAGTCCTGGAGGAACCGCTGCAGCTCGAGGTGGTCCTCGAGCCGCTGCATCCACTCCTGAGCCAGCTGGTAGTTGCGTTGGCTCCTGTGGATTGGGGGGGGATGACTCGGCTCAGCACTGCCCAGCTGGTGACACCCCCCCCCCCCAGCACCCCAATTAAGCACCTAATTAACCCACCCCAGCCCCTTGCAAAGCGAATTAATCCAAAGGGGAAACTGAGGCACGGGGTTGCACGTTCCCCATCAGCCATGGTGAGGATGCACCAGCAGATCCAGCTCCATCATTGTCCCTGGGGGTAGGGGGGGGTCCCGGGTGCCGGGGGGGGCAAGGCGTTGCCGTCCCGGCACCTACTTGGCACGGAGACTCTCCATCGCCTCGGCCACACGGTCGCTGTAGAGGTTGCCTTGACGTTGGAGGCTCTCGCCAGCTTGTAGAGCCAGTTGGATCTTCTGCAGGTTGAGGTCCATGGTGGTGGTGAAATCCTTGTGCTTCTTGATGGCATTGCTCACCCCCTCCACCGTGTTGGGGAGCTCGGCATGGACCAGGGTGGACTCCTGGAGAACAGATGGAGCAGATGCCAGTGATGGGCTCTCTATCCCTGGTCACCTCTTCTCCTTGCACCATCCTCCCCAACTCAACGGTAAGGTCACCAAGAACTTCTCCCACCCATCTCTACCTGGTTGTAGAGGCTGGTCTCACATTGCTGGACATCCCGGAGGAAGAGGTGGAAGACATGAGATTGCACCAGCACCTCTCGTCGCGTCTCCCAGCTCTGCAGCAGTTTGCCCCAGCCCGCATCCAGCTTCTGCAACCACTGCTGCAACGAGAGGTAGGGGACCTCTGTCTCCTCCAAGGCCAACAGATCACTGGCCGCTTGGATCTTGGCGTAGTCCTCCTCATAGCCGTTGATCTCCTCTTTGAGGGCCGCGTGTTGGTTCAACAACCTCTCTGCTTCAGCCAAGCTATCCGGCACCTCCTCGGAGGCTACAGCGGCTTGAGTCTTCACCAACCAACTGAGGAAGTTGTCCAAGTCTTGGATGAACTGTTGCAAGCGACCGGCGACGGTCAAAGAGTCCTCACAACCTTGCAGCGCCCGCTTCAGGGCCTCCCACTCCTCGCTGATCTGCTCGAAGGGCAGCAGGATCTCCAGGGCTCGCCCGGGGTGGGAAGCAGCCAAGGCTTCGCCTTCCCGTTGAAGCTCCACCAACCGAGGTTCCAAGACCACCAGAGCTGCCTCCATGGTGGAGAGGCGGCGTTGCAAGGCCAACACACCGCCCAGGTCACCGCCACCTGATTGCGTGGCTTCAATGGCTTTTCTCTTCTCCCGCACCTGAGCCTTCATCTCACCACACTCCAGCAGGTAGTTCTGGATCTTCAGGACAGAGCTGAGTTGGCTCTTCTTGTGCTCCACCAGCTCCACCACTCGATTCCACCTGGGGATGGAGGTGGGACGAGACCAGGATGGAGCCCTCCACCGGCACTGCCACCAGGATGGCATCCACCTTGGGCATCTCTAACACTTGGGATGGGCTCAGGCCATTGTACTGGAGAGCTGGGCCCCATGGGGACATCCCACCAGGTTGGGAGAACCCCAAGGTTGGGTCTGCCAGCAGCCCCACAGCTCATTCCCCCCCACCAAGGACCCCCCAAGCAGTATGGGGTCCACCTTGGGCATGACGGACCCCCATCATGGACTTGGCCCCACAGCTTGGCCTCCCTCCCCACACCCGTACCTGCTGTTGAGGTGGTCCTGGCAGGAGCGGACCTCCTCCGAGCTGGGGTGACCCCCCATCCACCAACTGCTGCACCACCTGGTTGACATCCAAGATCCGTCCCATGACGCTGTTCATCTCCTGGTCCAGGCTCTCAAACCTGGGGAGGAGAGGTGAGCGGTGGGTTCTCCGATGGGGCAAGGGACCCAGGCGTCCGGTCCCGTTCCCATCCCCCCTAACACACCTATGCTGGACCACCTCAACCTCATCCAACTCCTCCGGCACCTCCATCCTCTCCAACCACTGCTCCTTCTCGTCCACCCAGACCTCGCAGGCGTGCACCTCGCTGAACATACGGTAGACGGCCAAAGCGTCCTGCAACCACTGCTGTCGCAGCACGGCTACCTCGGCCACCTCCCCGTAGAGCTGCTCCACCTCCACCACCCGGATCTGCACGTCAACCCCTTGACGGTGCTCAGGTGCTAGAAGAGCCAACTGCTTCCGGAGGGCCAACACGGCTGCCCGGTGCTTCTCCACCTCTTCCACCACTGCCCGGTGCTTCCGCAGAAGAGCTTGGGTGGAATAGTCATCATGGCCAAAGTCATCGCTGGAGACGATGCGGTAGGTGTCCTGCAACCAGGCCACCAAGTCATCTGTCTCGGCACTGAACTGGAAGAAGTTGAGGGCCTCCTGCAAGCGTTGTTGGTGCAACCCCATCACCTCCTCCAGCTTCTTCCATCGGAGGCGAACCTCCCGCATCTTCTCCTGGATCCCACCGGGGCTGAAGCGTTTCTTGGCCAAGATCTGCTCGCCCCTCTTCATGGTCTGGTGCAACAGAGCCCGTCGGCTGCCCAGCTCACCCAACATGCTCTTGTGCTTGTTGGTCAACGTCAAGACGCTGCTCAGGTCCCGGCCACACGTCTTGGCAGCCAGGATCTGCTCCTTCTCACGGATCCACGCCTCAGCCTCCTCCATCTCCTGGAAGAAGGCCCAAAGCTGGCGGGAGTCCTCCAGCTCCTTGCGTCTCTTGCCCGCCAGCTCCCCCAGCTCCTCCAGACACGTCTGGACGTGGTTGACCCGGTTGCAGATGATCTGGGGGTCGCAGGGTTGGTAGCCTGGACCAAGAGAACCAGATCTTAGTGGAGATGGTCTACAGCACCCTGAAGACCTTGGTTGACCCCTCCCAAGGCCAAGCATCTCCCGGTCCTCGTGGTGCCTGTCCCGGTGCCCCGTGTTACCCTCCAGCTCTGAGAACTTGAGCGCAGCGGCGTTGAGCGCCTGCACGCGGTCGGTCTGGGCAGAGATGTCGGCCTCCAGCAGCCCGTGCTTCTGCAGCAGGTCCTCAACCTCCAGAAGATGCTTCCCCAAATCCTTGGAGACCAACAGCACCTGGAGAAGGGGAACGAGACCACGAGGTCCAGAGCTGCCCACCACATCCTCCATGGGGACGCCTGATACACACCGCGTCCCTGGCTCTACCTGCATCTCCTCCATCCAGTCGATCATGTAGACCATCTCCTGGAAGATCTTCTGCAGGGCCCAGGTTCTGCTCGAGGCGGGCACGACGGGCGTGGACCAGCTCGGTCAACAGCCCCCACTGCCGAAGGATGTTGTCCTTTTGGGCACTGATGCGTTTGGTGTCATAGTAGCCCTCGGACTCCATCTCCAGTGCCAGCTCCACCACCACCTGGATGCGCTCTTGGTAGGAGGAGATATCGGCCTCGATGGCCTCATGCTTCTTCATAGCGGCCTCCACCGCCGGCAGGTCGTAGCCAAAGTTGTCCTGGGGTGGGGGGAGATGCCATCAGGCGGGGTGGACCACTCCTCGGTCAATGAGGGAGCTCAATGAGGCTAGCCAGGAGGTCCCACCACCCGAGTGTTGGGTTCCTCACCCCCCCAATCCCAGCCAGGGAGAGGACCCAGGCGTCCTGCCCTAGGGTGAGGGTCCCCACTGAGCCCCCCCACCCCATCCCACCTGCGAGACCAAGCGTTGGTTCTCATTCAACCACGTCTCCCTCATGACGGCCTTGTGGTCGAAAACGTTGGGCCAGCAGCTCCAGCTTCTCCTGCCGGATCAGCTCGTTACGCAGCGATACCTCCCGCTCATGCTCTGCCTTCTCCAGGCAGGTCCAAGCCTGTGGGGTGGGACACTGGGCTCAACAAGGGGGTCCTCAGCCCTTCTCGGGGTCCCCCAGGATGGAGAGGTCACCCCGATCCCACCAGCACCTTATTGATGTCGGAGATGCTCTTGCCCTCACTGGGGATGTAGAGCTTGCGGTTGTTGGCTCGTAGCTTGCTCTGGATGGTGAAGAGCAGGACCTCCAGGTTCCCCTTCTCCTGGAACCTGTGGGGTGGCAGGACCAGGTCAGGATACGGGCCATGGTCCCACCCCCCGCCTGTGGTTGTCCCCCCAACCCCAGCAGGTGCTCACTTGACGGGCTTCTCCAGGGTGCAGAACGCGGTGAAGGCTTGGAGCTGCTGCTGCACCCCAGTCAAGGAGTTGGCAAACTTCTGGTTGCTGATGATGGTGATGGTGTGCTGGATCCAGGCGAGCAGCTCGGCTGCCAGCGCCTCATACCGCTCGATGATGGCCTCGATCTCCATAGCCTGATCCAGAACCTGGTGGGAGAGCGGTGAGTCACCTGTGCGGCTCAGGGGTGCAGCCCACAGAACCCCCTTCGAGCAACCATGGGTGGCTTGGGGTGCAACCTGCTTGGCCCAGCCCCTCCAGGGACCAGCATGGCCCTGTCCTTGCTGGTGCCCAGTGGAGCAAGGGATGGGACATCCCGTGGAGCAAAGGATGGGGCACCCCATGAACCAAAGGATGGGACACCCCATGGAGCCACAGGGCGTGGGGCAAACCCACCTTCCCAATGCGCTTCCCCTCCACAGCCAGCGCCTTCATCTTGGAGAAGTAGTGGTAGAAGGACACCACATAGGTGATGATGGACTTCTCGTCAGGGTCCTCCATGTTGACGTCTGGCGGGAGGTGAAGTGTTGGTCTCCAAGCCTGCTCGGCTCCCCGGAGTCCCCCCTGACCACCAGCCCTGGTCCAGCAAAAGCCCATCCACCAACCCCAACCTCAACCTTGAGCTCCCCCCAAAAATCCTCTGAGGTGGAAAACGAAGGCAGCAGCAATTAGCCAGATGGGTGGAGACACCCCACCCCATGTGGATGGATGGATGGACAGACCGCTGCCCCGGTCCTGTCCTGTCCCTACCCTCGGGGTCCAGCAGCTTGCTGAGCCCCAACTGCTGCTCGGCCGTGTTGAAGGCTTGTTGAAGGTTGTAGGTCGCATTGGACTTGGTCAGCTTGTGGAAGTCGATGAGGTCCGGCCTGCAAGAGGGACACAGTCACTTTGAGCCCCCCACCCCGTGGAGGGAACCCAGGCGTCCAGGTTGGCACCCCCCCCCTCCCCCACAGCAGACCTGTGCTTGTGGATGAGCGCATTGAAGGCCAACCCATCCCTCCAGCTTGTGGTGAAGTTCTGGATGTTCACCTCGGGGTAGCTGTGGGGAAAGGGTGGGGGTCACACGGTGCTGGATCCATCCCCCGTCCATGGGGGGGGGGGCAGGGAAGGTCCCATCCCAGCACCAGGACGGCACAAGGAGGGGGGTCACCGCTCACCCCGCCGTCTTCATCTGGCACCAGAGCAGCAGAGCATCCTTGGCTGAGCGTGTCTCCCGGTTGTCTTCGGTCTTGATTTTGATCACCTGGATCTGGGGAAAGCCAAGGGGCACTGACACACGGCTGGGTCCCGGGGTGGGGACACCATCCCCAGGGTGGGGACACCATCCCCAGGGTGGGGACAGCCCCGCCCCGCTACCTGGAAGCGGAGGATGATGGTCCAGATGAGGCCGAGGGTGAGGCGGTGGTTGCCGTCCACGATGTCGTGGGAGCCCACATTCTCCAGATGAACCCGTTGCTCCTTGAGGAACTGCAACGCCTTGTCCACGTTCTCCAAGGAGTGGATCCGCATCCGGCCCCGTGTCGGTTTGGGCTGCCGGAGACACCGTCACCCGTCACCCCCACCTCACCCCCTACCTTGGAGAAGGTCCTCCCACCCAGTTCATCACAACCTTGAGGTGGGTGGAACCTGCAGCACCCTACGCGTGGAGGGGGTGGTGGTGATGGGGAGGTCCGAGCTCAACCCAACCCCGTTGATGGATGGGACCTGGGGGGGGTGGTGGTGGTGATGGGGAGGTCCTGGCTCTCACCAGCTGCTCCCCAGAGAGCACCTCCAGCAGCCGGGTGAGGACATAGCCATCACGGAGATCGGCGTAGAGATCCCCGATACGGCAGGAGACACGGGCGAGGTGGGAATTCACCCACTTGGTGAAAGTCTTCTTCTGCACCGCGTCCCTCTCATCTACCCGGGGAAGAAACAGGTTCAACTGTGGTGGTGGGGGGGGAGGTGGGGGGGTTGGACCAGGCACCTGGGGCTTTGCTGGGACGGTGAGGATGGATTTACCGGCCAAGGCTTTGATGCGGGAACACTCGAAGAGCTTGGCGGTGGCCGTGGTGTCGTCCCAAACCCGCGGGTCGGGGTTCTCCCAGGGGACGTTGTTGTTTTGTTGCTCCATGTTGTCCAGCTCGGCCGCCACGGCCGCCATTGGGCTGGGGGGGTGGAAAGTGGGGGGGGGGGGGGCAGACACACACGCACACCCACGCATGTGGGCGCGTGCATATGCATGGGTGAGGGGGTCAGTGATGGGGGACACACACACGACACCTTCTCCTGGAGGGTCCCTGGAAGTCTCCAGGGTGTTGTCTGAAGGCCAGGGGTGGCCCGGAGCCCCCCCCCCCAAGCACCCCCCACAGACCCCTGAGCACCCCCCGTGACCCCCCAAGATCCCCTGCAGCCCCCCCATAGCATCCATTGCAGCCACCCCACAGGACCCCCCCAGCCTCTCATAACATCCCCTGCAGCACCCCCAGCAGCACCCCTATAGCATGCCCTGCAGCCCCCCCTCCCCAGCCCCCCCATAATATCCCCTGCAGCCCCCCCAGGACCCCCCTGCAGCCCCCCCATGTCATCCCCTGCAGCCCCCCAGCAGCTCCTCTATAGCATCCCCCGTAACACCCCCCAGGACCCCTGCAGCCCCCCCCATAGCATCCCCTGCAGCCCCCCCCCCCCAGGACCCCCCCCCAGCCCACCGTAGCATCCCTTGCACCCCGCCCCCCAGCCTCCAGGACCCCCCCGCAGCCTCCACAGCATCCCCTGCATCCCCCCCAGGACCCCCCCTGCAGCCCCCCTACACCACCCCTACAGCCGCCCCCACCCCAGGACCCTCCCCTATAGCATCCCCTGCAGCCCCGCCCTCCCTTCCCCAGGACCCCCCCCACCCCCCCTACCCCCCCCTCCTCCAGCAGGAGCAGGATCGGGCCCCTGCCGGCGGTCACCTTGAAGGACCCCCACCGGTGACCGGAGACCCGCCCTGTGGTGGGGTGGGAGGGATGTCTCCCCCCAACCTAGGGTGCTGTGTCCCCCCCCCCCAGGGTGCTGTGTGTCCCCCCCAGGGTGCTGCCCCCCCCCTTCCCCGCCCGTTCCCAGTTATACCGGAGGGTCACGGACGCACCGGAGCCGTCTCCTGCCGGTGCACCGGGACCGGGGCGGAGGGGGGGGGGATGGATGGATGGATGGATGGATGGATGGATGGATGGATGGATGGATGGATGCTTGCCGGGGGGGGTGGGACACGGGGCCCCGACTCACCGTGCAGGGCGAGGGGGGGCAGCCGGTGCTGCCGGTGCCGCCGGTGCTGCCGGTACCGCCCGGGCCCGGCTCCCCCCGCGCACCGGAACGCGCCGCCGCCCCGGCAGCCAATGGCGGGGCCGCGCCCCCCCCCGTCCCCCCCCCCACTCCGCTTCCCACCCCACCACCCCCCCGCCGTGCACGACCCCGCCGCTGCACCGGGAATAGGGAATATCTATCCATGCCCCCCCCGCAAGAATAACCGGGCACCGCGGGAGCGGTGACAGCACCGGCATCACACACAACCCCCCCCGGAAAAACGGAGTGGGGGCGGTGGGGGGCACGGATCGGGACCCTATAGACTGGGGGGGGACACGAATTGGGACCGTATGGACCTGGGGGGGACACGGATTGGGACCGTATAAACCGGTGGGGGGGGGGCATAGATCGAGACTGTATGGACCGGGACCGTATAGTCTGAAGGGGGGGGGTCACGGACCGGGACCGTATGGACCGGGGGGGCACCGGCTGGGGTGCATGAACCGGGACCGTATGGACCGGGGGGGGGGCACGGACCGGCACCGTACGGATTGGGACCGTATAGACTGAAGGGGGGGCGGGGGCACGAATCGGGACCGTATAGACCGGGGGGACACACACGGACCCGAGACTGTATGGACGGTGGGGGGGCACGAATCAGGACCGTATGTACCGGGCCCGTATAGACTGGGGGGGCACGGACCTTCCCCCCCCCGTTCCCTGGCCCGGCCCCCGGGGCATTGGGGGGCGGGGGGGGCGTAACCGGGGCCCCGGGGGCGGAGCCAAACCCCGGTAGCGGGTGGTGGCACCGAGCAGCTCTCGGTGTCCCTGTGTGTGTGTCCCCCCCTCGGGGTGTGTGTGTGTGTGTCCCCCTCGGGGGGTGTGTGTGTCCCCCCGGTGATGGCCACCGGGAAGAACATCGTCATCTTCGGGGCCACCGGCAGGACCGGGCTGGCCACTCTGGCCCAAGCCCTAGAGGAGGGTAAATGGGGGGGGACACGACATTTGGGGGGACACGGGACATCGGCGACACCCCCTCCACTGCAGGCTGCGGTGGGGAAGGGACCCCCGGGTTGGGGGATGAGGAAGGTGGTGGGAGGGGGTTTGGGGGGGGGGGGTTGGGGTTGGGGCGGTCACTGGGGTTATGGGAGGGCGTTGGGTTTATGGGGGGGTATTGGGGTTGGGGGGGCAATGTGGTTATGGGGGTCACTGGGGTTATGGGGGGGGCATTGGAGGGTGGATGGGGACCAGGGCTTAGGGGGGATGTGGGAACTGGGGGGGGGGTCGTGAGGGCTGGGTAGGAGCTGGGGGATGCTGGGGGCATGGCTGGGCCTTATAGAGCCTCTATGGGGCAGACCCAGCCTGTCCAGGCTATATAGAGGCTATATGTGGGGCAGACCCAGCCCGTTGGGGCCATATAGAACCTACATGGGGCCAACCCAGCCTGCCCGGGGGTAGATAAAGTTTATCTAGGGCAGATGTGGTCTGTTTGGGGCCGATAGAGCCCCTATGGGGCCGATAGAGCCTGTATGGGGCTGATAGCGCCTGTATGGGGCAGGGAGAGCCCCTATGGAGCACACATAGCCCCTTTGGGGCAGGCAGAGCCTGTATGGGCCATATAGAGCCTATATGGGGCAGGCATGGGGACAGGCAGAGCCCCTATGAGCCGTATAGAGCCTATATGGGTCAGGCAGAGCCGCTATGGGGCAGACAGAGCCCGTGTGGGCCATATAGAGCCCCTATGGGGCAGATGTGGGGCCAGGCAGAGCCTGTATGAGCCGTATAGAGTCTATACGGGTCAGGCAGAGCCCCTATGGGGCAGTCAGAAGGAATGCTGAGTCACCCCCTGCCCAAATTGCTGACTCATCATCACACAATGGCAACAGGGCCCGATCTGGCCTCTGGGCCAAAGGTTTTGGGGAACCCCCACCCACCTCTGGGTGCTGTGTCGTCCCCCCCCAGGGTACACGGTTGACAGTGCTGGTACGGGATCGGGCCCGGCTGCCGGCCCAGTATCAACCGGCACGCGTGGTTTTGGGGGACGCACGGGACCCCGCGGCAGTGTCCCGAGGCCGTCAGGGGACAGGACGCCGTCATCATCCTCCTGGGGACCAGGAATGACCTGAGTACGGTGACATCGGGGACCCTCCCCAACCCACCACCCACCCTGGGACCCCATAGATTTTGGGGGGACCCCATTGTCCAGGGACCCTCAATGTCGCTGGGGTCCCTGCACCCCCATGACCCCCTGGTTTTGGGGGGACCCTGTTGCCCTGGGACCCCGTGACCCCACAATCAGGCACCTGAACCCCCCCCATCACCCCCAAACATGTTGGGCTGCCCCATATCCCCCCCCATCACCCCCCAAAACTTAGGGGGGCTACCCCATAACCCCCCCCAAAACTTGGGGTGCTGCCCCATATCCCCCCCAAAACACATTAGGTTGCCCCATAACCCCCCCCAATCACCCCCAAAGTTTTGGGGGGCTGCCCCCTAACCCCCTCTTGCCCCCCCCCATTTTGGCCCCCCCCAGGCCCCACCACGGTGATGTCCGAAGGCACCAAGAACATCATGACAGCCATGAAGACCCACGGCGTCCGCAAGGTGGTTGCCTGCCTCTCAGGTGGGTGTCCCCAATGTCATCATCATCGTCGTCCCCCCAAAAATATGGGGGGTCCCCTACTCTGACCCCCCACTTTCCCCCCTCCCAGCTTTCCTGCTGTGGGACCTGCAGAAGGTGCCCCCCCGGCTGGTGCCGGTGACGGAGGACCACATCCGCATGCACCGTATCCTCCAGGATTCAGGGCTCGACTGTGTCTACGTCATGCCCCCCCACATCGCTGGTACGGAGGGGGGAATGCACCCCAAAAATGGGGGGGGTGGGTTTTATCCCATTTTAACCTTTTGTCCCATTTTATCCCAGTGTCCCAGCTTATCCCTGTATCCCATTATATCCCCCATATCCCATTTCATTCCCATCTCCGACATTATCCCTATATCCCATTTTATCCCCCATCCCATTTTATCCCTGTATCCCACTTTATCCCCTATCCCATTTTGTCCCCAAATCCCATTCTACCCCCTATCTCATTTTATTCCCATATCCCATTCTATTCTCCATCCCATTTTATCCCTATATCCCATATTATCCCTGTATCCCACATTATCGCCCATCCCATTTTATCCCCATATCCCATTATATCCCCAAATCCCATCTTATTGCCATATCCCGTCTTATCCCCATACCCTATTTATTCCCCCATTCCATTATCTCTCCATCCCATTTTATCCCTGTATGCCATTTTATCCCTGTATCCCACTTTATCCCTCATATCCTACTTCATCCCACTCTCCCCCATTATCCCAGTCTCCCCCATTATGCCAGTTTCCCCATTATCACACTCTCTGCCATTATCCCAGTCTCCCTGTTACCCCCCTATCCCCCATTATCCCAGTTTCCCCATTATCCTGCTATTGCCCGCTATCCCCCATTATCCCAGTCTTCCTGTTATCCCATTATCCCCCATTATCCTGGTCTCCCCATTATCCCAGTCTCCCTCGTTATCCCAGTCTCCCCCATTATCTCACTATCCCCATTATCCCAGTCCCCCCATTATCCTGCTATCCCTGATTATGCTGGTCTATCCCATTATCCCGGTCTCCCCACTATCCCAGTCCCCCTGTTGTCCTGTTATCCCAGTCTCCCCCATTATCCTGCTCTCCCCTGTTATCCCACTATCCCCATTATGCCAGTCTCCCTGTTATCCTGCTATCCCCCATTATCCCAGTCTCCCCATTATCCCGCTCTCCCCCATTATCCCACTATCACCATTATCCCGCTCTCCCCCATTATCCGTATCTCCCCATTACCCCGGCCTCCTTCGTTATCCCAGCCTCCCCCGTTATCCGTGTGTCCCATTATCCGGCAGACGACCAGCCGCTGACGGGGGATTACACGGTGACGGTGGGCGCATCCGGAGGCTCCCGGGTTATTTCCACGCACGACCTCGGCCATTTCCTCCTGCGCTGCCTCCACACCTCCTGCTACGACGGGAAAAGCGTCTACGTCTCCCGGGATTATTCCAAGGATTAGGGGGATCCCTCGGGATCGATCGGGGTGGTCGGTGGCTCCCCAAAATCCCCCCTAACTCCCCCCCGCGCATTCCCAGGGAGATTAAATCCAGTTTTTTCCCAGCCCGGATCCGGCCTTTTTCTGTTAGCTGAGCTGAATTAATTAGGGTGCACCCCTAATTAATGGGGGGGGGGGGTCCGTCCGTCCGCGGCATCGTTAGGCTTAATTGGGGGGAGGGGGGGCATCCTGCTGTGTTTTGGGGTGATGCTCGAGGGGGGGGATCCCGGGATCTCGGTTGGTTTGGGAGCATTGCTGGGGGGGGTCCTACGGGGCCGGGGGGGTCCTACGGGGCCGAGCGCCCCCCGCACTCGTCGCACCCGCCGCCCGCCCCTTCCCGCGGGAACCGCTCCCGTCCGCGCCCTGTATGCAAATGACCCTCCCTCGCCGCGGCCAATCAGACGCGAGGTGTGGGCGGGGCCTCCCCCGCCGCGGGAGGAGCCTTACCCCTCCCTTCCCGTATGTAAAATAAAGTTTCCCAGCCGCCCCTCCGATTGGCCGCGCCACCGCCGGCCCCGCCCCGAAGAACCTCCTGGGCGTGGCTTAGACCGGGCGAGCGATGCGGGACGGGGGGGCGGAACGCCGGCTCCTGATTGGCTGCGCGCCGCATTCCAGACCTCTCTGATTGGTCCCTGAAGGAGCTGGATGTAAATAAGAGGTCCCGGCGGGGGGTTGGGGGGGCTATGCGGGGCGTATCCCTAGTTTGGGGGTCCCACCCCCCCCCCAACTACAGACGAGGCTCCTGCCCCTTTAAGAACCCCTCCCGCCTCACCCGACCCGCAGCGCCCTCTGGCGGCGCGGAGGACGGCCACCCCCCTTCTCCCGAAGCCCCGCCCCTCCCTCAAGACTCCGCCCCCCTCCCTCCTTCCCTCCCTCTCCGGCGGCGTGCGCTTCCCCTCCCCTCCCTCAGTCGCCGCGCGCGCGCGCCGGCCGCAGGCTGCACTCGCGCCGCTCGCCCGCCCCCCGATTGGCCCGTGCCCTCGCGCCGCCGGGTGAGAGACCCCCCCGCTTCCTCCACGCGCCGCCTCAGTCTCCCCCGGAGGCTCGGGGGAGACTGACGGGGAACGGGGGAGCTGCCGCTACCGCGTTCCTGTCAGGGAGGGCCCGGGCCTTTTGGGCCTGGCTTTTGGGCCTGGCGGGCGAGCGGGGAGGGGTCCCCGACAGCCTCCGGTTCCCCGCTTCCTTCTCCACGCTGGGTGGTGGCCGGCGTTGCTGGGAGTTGTAGTCCTCGGGTACCGCCTGGGGCCTGGAGGGAGCGGGGAGGTGGGGGTGTGGGTGTGGGGGGGGAACTACAACTCCCAGCGGCCCCCGTGAGGGAGGAGGTTGGGGGGGGAGGCCCCGAGGGGTGCGTCTGGGGGGCTGGGAGAGGCCTGGGGCTTCCTGGAGGGCGGGGGGGCGCGGCTTCGGGCTTCGGGAGGGGTGGTGGGAGAGGCCTGGGGTTTCGTGGAGGGGCTTGGGGGGAACGTGCTTGGGGGGGCGGGGGGGGGCTGGTGCACTTGGTGTCCCTGTCGAGGCCTGTCGCTCCTTGCAGGGGGGGCAAAGACGTGGCTTTGCTGGTTGGGGGGGGGGAGGGGCGCTGAGGGAAGAGCTGGGGAAGGGGCTGCTTCCCCCACCCCCCCCCCCCGCCACCAGCCCCTTTGGGGGGTGGGGGGCAGCTTCTGTGGCCTGTAGTGGGGCTCCCCCTACAATGGGCAAAGGGCTGTGAAGGGGGTCACCCCCCCACCCCCAGCAGTGAAATCCGTGACTCTTTTGGGGAGCAGATAATGGGGCGGACAGGGCACCCTGTTATGGGTGGGCACCCACAGCCTGACCTCATTGAGGCTGGAGGGGGGGGGATCAATCAGCCGTTCATCCCCCGGGGGTTTGTGTTGAGTTTTTCCTTTTTTATTTAACTAATTTTAAATAAAAACCAAAACCCACCCAGCAGCTGATGTCAGCGGGGAAGGGGACACACACCCACACACACACACCCCCATGGTGCAAAGGCTTTAACAACCCCCCCCGCCTTTGTTAGGCTGTTCCCTGACTTCCTTCTTGTTTATTGATATTATTCTTTTTCTCCCTCAGCGCTCGACAGGGAGCTCATAATAAAAGGGGCTGCATCATCCTCACACTTGGCAGGTAGCTCCTTTAACCCCCCTGCCCCTGCAAACTGGGAGGGGGGGGGTCAAACAAAGTTTTTGGGGTGCAACAGGGCTCTGAGAGCTAGGAGAGAAGCTGGAGAGGGGGCCTTAAAGACAGCCCCCCAGCCCACCCCTGTGTTTTCCAGAGCTGCCTCCTCAGGGAGCAAATCAGCATGGGGAACTTGGAGAGCACTGAGCGAAGGCAGCACGCCTCTTTTTGAGGTTAAACCGTGGGGTTTTGGGTATACCACAGGTCTGGTTTGGCTGCGAAATGCTGCCAGCAGCGAGGGGGGGGGACCCGGCAGTTGTATTTTTTTTAGAGGGGGGGGCCCACAGTGTTTTCTGCTGGGACTCTGTGGGTGTTAACAGATAATTATAAATTCAAGCCTTTATTTTTATTAAGTTTAAACTTAGTTCTGGCTTCCAAATTCCCCTCGGAAAAGATATTCTCCTGGAATTATTTTCTTTAAAGGGGGGCAGGGAATAACCAGAAACCCCCTCAAAAAACCCAGAGCTCCCCCAAAAACCAGCCAGGGTTTCTCTGAACTCACACCACACCCCCCCCCCAACCCAAGCATGCCGAAGCGAAACTGCCACAGGATTATTCCCTTTGTCCCCGGTATAAATAGGATTTGTTTGAGCTGGGGGGGGGCGGGAACCGTACAGATCCCGAAAGGTGGGATTTCTTTTTCCTCATTTAGTGAAAAAATGGGTTAATTTGGCAAGATTTTGGCATGGGAAGGGGGGGCAAACCTGCGCAGGTGCCACGTTGGCAGGAGCTTCAGCTTTGCCTAGCTCCATTGGGGAAATAATAATAATAAAAAATAAAACCCCTCCCCGAGCATTGCGAAGCCTCCTCCTGCCAAGGTCGGGGCAGCAATTAAATGCAGGGAAACGATCGGGATATTATGCAAATGAGCTTGGGGCAGCATTCAGGGGGGTGGGGGTCGGGGCACCCCAAATTTCCAGGCCGTGCTTTCAGTGCTGCAGTCCCAGTACCTGTTCCTAATTTTCACAACCCCCCGCCCCCCCCACCTCACCAAAAAGCTGCTGCGAAACCTTCCCGCAGGTTATCAAAGGCGTATTTTTATTTTCTTTTTAATTAAATCCCCGTCGTCAAACTTGCCTCGTCCTGACCTATTTGCGAGGCCGAGTCGGGGCTGTTTGCTAACGAGGCACTGCTAATGAGGATACGCTGACAGGCTTCGCTTGAGACCTGCATCCTTGCTGCCGCGCGTGAGGGGCCTTTTCAGTTTATTTAGGAGTCGGGGGGGGGGGGGGTCCTGGGGTGATGGCCCGCCTTCACCTGCCCCCCCCCTCATTAATTTCATCACTGAAAAGCCCAATTTGCCTTAATTTTTGGCCAGTAACGAGGCTGCCGTTACTTCCCACTCGCAGGCTCCAATGCTGCTTGGCTTTTTTGGGGGGAAGGATGGGCTTTTAGTTGTTTTTTGGAGGGGGGGGGGGGCCACAAGCTCGGCATGGATTTGGCTGTGCTTCCCCGCCTGGCTTCTGCAGGTTGGTGCTTGCTGCTTGGGCTAGCAGCTCCGCTCAGCTCGCTTTGCCTGCTGCTTTTATCTGTTCGCGTTTGCTTTTGAGGGTTGGTTTTGGGGTTTATTTATCAGGTTTGGGCTTTTTTAGCAGTTTATATTCTCATTTAAAACCTCTCACAGCAACGCGATCGCCGTTCTTGTCTCCCTACCCCTTCCCCAGCTTCCACATTGCCCCTTCATTCCTCTTCCTTCTGGTTTTTGAGCTCCCCGGAGCTTTTTTGAGGAGCAGAAATCCCAAATCCCTTGGAAATCCCACGAACGGGGTGGCAGTTGAGGCCCTTGAGGTGTGACCCCCATTTTTTAACAGCATTCCGTGCTTCGGGAAGTTGCGCGGGTCGATCGCACCGGCGTGAGTCCACCCCTTCCCTAGGTGAAACTTTAAACCATTTCTTTATTTTTCCTTTTAATCCAGAGTTCCTTGTCAAATTTGGGCCCAAGGGATGCCAGGAGCGCCATAGGAGACCCCTTTTCCCACCCTCCACCCCGGTAAGGAGCTTCACGCCCTTCCTCTTCATCACGGCTGTTCCAACAGTCGGACGCTGAGCCGGCCAGAAACCATCGTCCCCTCCGGGCGAGGATTACAGCTCGTCCGACGTGTTTTTACAGTGAGACGTAGCATAAAAAAATAGATTTAACCCAGCGAAGGGGCCAAATCTGGGGGGATTTCACGGGGCGGGGCTGCGTCTTAACGAGCTCTTTCACTCTGGACAATAATTTATTGAAATATCCTGGTGTTTTCGCCAACCCCGTCCTCGGGCACTGCCATCCCAAAGTGAGATAGCCGAGATCTCCACGTTGGCACGTCCCCCAGAGCCCAGGCAAGTAGGAATTTGTCCGTATTTATGGCTGTGCTGAAAAAGCCTTTCGTTTGATTAGCGTTAATTAAGCCGTCTCCATCAGATAAAGCATAGGGAGATGGATCGGCTTGCCGACGAGGTCCCAGCTCGTGTTTTATCCCCTTTTTCCCCCCTTTTTGCGCTGAGAAAATTAATGGCGTTCTCATTGCCTGGTAATGGGGATGATTTGGCTTTAACCACCCCCTAATTAAGCACAAAGTTGCCAACCTCTTCACTTAATTGCTTTACTAATTTATTCTCTGTCTTGGCCATCGGTTGGTTTTAGTCTTGGCTCGTACCTGGAGCCAGGTTTGGCGCGGGCCAAGTGTTGGGAAAGCCAGGGTGACCCCAACCCCTCCCCAGCTAAACCCCCCTGCTCCCAAAGCATCTTTTTGGGGCTGTTTCATCCCAAAAGAGTCCCGGGATGATTTTTTTTTTTTTTTTTTCCTGGGAAGCGATGCAGGATGTACGCCTCGGCATCCCCCATCGGTAGCAAACCTGTGCCAAGGAGGGGAGAAGGAGCCAGCAGTGAATTTTGGGGTGATTTTGATCTCATTTGGGGCCAACCAGGAGGCAGAAAGGACCACACAGGTCATTAAATCTTTATTTTTAATTGGAAATAGGCAGGGTCGGACTTTCTCCTCTGGCTCACGAAGGCATCTTGGATACAAAAGAGTTAAAAACTGTCGCTTAATTTATCAAAAGCCTGTGGTTAATAATTAAAACCTCTTTCCCTCCCCCCTCGTTAGCTGGGAAGGGCTGGGTCTTGCTTGTGCAAATTACAGCTTTGGCTCTGGAGCAGCAGGATTGGGCTCAAAAATCCCAATTTTGGGTTCCACTGAGAGAGTGGGATTGAGCCAGGGGGTGTGTTTAAGCCTTTTCCTCAATTTATTACCCTAAATTAGGTCTGTTGGGCACGATGCAGCTCCTGAACCGTCGCTTATCCCCGCGCTGGGACCCCTTAGAAGGATTCAGGGACCCGGCTCTGCCCGGTGCTGGCAAACCCGGCACGGTGCCACCGGTGTCGGTGCCATCAGGTTTCCCCAGCATGGCTAAAATAAAAAATTAACGCCCTGCAATTAATCTTTCAGGCTTGTTCCGCTTTCCCTCAGCCTGTAGAGGCTTGGAGGAGGAAGAAGGATGTTGAGGGGGGGGCTCTTCCCATATTTTATGCTAAGAAATAGGACGAGATTCCCTCGTGGATTGATTCCTGCCGGAGCAGGAGCCCAGCTCAGCAGATAACAACATTGTTAATTCGAGTTGCGGTGCTCTGGTGACGTAGAAATTGGATAATCGGATGCTGGAAATGTCGATCTGGGGGAGATCCTGGAGAGATTGGGGGTCTCCCCAAAACACAGGGCTGCCACAGGAGTAAACAGGGAATAGACACCGCAAAAAACCTTGTGAGATACTAAACCGCTCTTTTTTTTTCCTCTAAAAGTAGCTCTGAAGCCCTAAAGGGCCGTAAGGAACGGAGGCGATGTATTTTTTCATAGCTGGTTCAGAGGGCTCATGCAGCATCCGAGGAAGGAAAAAAATCCCCCTAAATCTTCCCGGTTGGGGTCATACAACCGCAGCAAGAGGGGACCCATCGTCCCTGGCTGCAGGTTTATTCTCCTGCATCCCTTTTTTGGGAAGAGCATCCCGGGAATCCTGTATCCTCATGGGTACAAACCTCCTCCCAGGAGTTCCCCGGCACTTCATCTTCATCTTCCCTCTTCATCTCGGCGGCTGTTGGCAAGAGATTAAATGAGATTATTTCAAGAGGGGGATTAAAATGGGGAGGTGGGTGGGGTTTTTTTTCTAGGAATAAAAGCTGCCATGGAGCAGCCACCTGATTTGGGGTGTCGGGGCATGAGAATTGGCACAGAGTGGTCTTGGAACGCTCCTGGGTTAGGCTCTGCTTTGGTTTAAATCCCTAAATCTGGTTATTCCGCACCTCTCCGCTGTATTTTAATCCAAATTTGGGTAATTTGGAGGCTTGCAGAAGGAAGGAGAGGGTCTCTCTCCTACCAGGCGCGATGCTCCATAGTGGGATACAGATGGATTTAATTAATCACCCGCCGATTCGCAGCCTGGGTGAGGGGCTTGTCGCTGGAGGAATGTCAGACGCCGTTTTTGGGGTGGAAAGACGGGATTTATTAATTGCCAATGTCTATTTTCAGCCTGAAGGGGTGACGACAGTGGGTGATGCTGCTGTTTGGGGGGAAACGCTGATGGTTTGTCAGATTAATCCAAAACCCTCGAGTTTTCCAGATAATGCAGGGATTTAGAAATCTGTTCCAAAGATGGGGTTGTTGGTTATTTTTGCCCAGCGGCTCCGGATCTGGGATGGGACAGTGGGATTTCGTCGCCGGCTCCTTTCCCAAATCGGGATGGGCTGAGGAGGAACTGGAAAAGCATCATCATCACCCTCTTCCTCCTCCTCCCACCCAGCTCCTGCTTGGCAAAGGGTAGAGTCTTTAGTTGATTTTTTTTTTTTTTGGAGTATTTTTAGCTTATTTTGGGTCATTCCTCCCCAGATTCAGTGAATAAAAGGGGGTTTTTGGGACACTGTGTCCCCACAGTAACCAGCACCACTGTGGGAAGAGGAGTTTTCTTTGGAAAAAAGAGTTTTCTTTGGATTTTGGGGGGAAATAGAGGGAAGCGTGTGTATTCTGCAAATATATCTTTGCCCTTGGAGGAGCCAGTGAAGGGGAAGTTGACGCCGGGGCCCCAAAACTGGGCATTATACCCCAAAAAGCCTCAACCAGGAGCCCCGATCTCACTGCCCAGCTTTGCCCAAGCTCCTTCCCACAGGATGTAGGGGAATTATTGCCAGTGAGACCTGGCATTGCCAGCTGGGGATGCTCCTCTGAGAAGATCTGCCTTTGTACCTGCTGCCCGCTCATTAGGCTGCATTTAATTAAGGCTTTCAGGTATTGATTTAACATCCCCTCCCAACAGATGTGATCTTAGCAGGCTTGCAGCGTAATTAGCGGGGATTAGGTGAGCACTGGACAGGAGAGGAGGCTTGGCCGCCATGCCGGTGTAGGTTAATGCCCAATGCAGACGGATTAAGACTTGTCCGTCCGTCTGTCCATCCCAAACCCGCCAGCAGTGAGCTGCCTCAGGGCTCTGGCTTCGCAAGATCCCAGTGGAGAAATCAAAACAGGGTTGGCAAACTGGAGACAACTGAGGAGAAGGCTGAGGGACTCGGGAACTCTTTCGGCAATCTCTTCCCGTACCTCTCAAGTGGATGGAGCTCAAGGAGCAAAATCCTTCCCCGTGCAGGAGAAGATGGGATTCAAGACCACCTGAGGAACCTCAACGGATACAAGTTATTGATCAACCATTTGGAGGCAGGAGTTGAAGGCAAGTTTGCTGGTAATACCCAACTGGGAGATGCTGTTGACTCTCTTAAGGGACAAGAAGCCCTTGTAGAGGGATCTGGATAAATCTGAGCATCAGGCAATGCCCTTAACAACATGCTCCAACTCTTGGGCAGTCCCAAATCGGTCAGGCGGTTGGACCAGATGATCGCATAGGTCCCAACTAAGTCTATGAGACCCGCTGAGGTCCATCCCTGAGTCCTGAGGGACTTGCCAAGCTGCTCTTCCAGGAAAGTCATGGCAGTCAAGTGAAGTCCCCAGAAGACCGGCGAAAGGGGACTTTCCACTGGTTTTAAGAAGGGTGGAACTACTTCTGCCTTCCCTCTGTGCCTGGGAAGATCATGAGAAGATCCTTCTAGAAGCTCTGCAAAGACATGTGGAGGAAAGGGAGGTGATTTGAAACAGCCAGCGTGGCTTCACCAAGGCCAAGTCTCATCTGACCGACCTTCTACAAGAGGGTGACTGGATCAGCAGACAAGGGAATGTGAACAGAGAACAGAGAATGACTTGGGATTACTGGTAGATGAAAAGCCCAAAAAGCCAACCGGATCCTAGGCTGCAGCAGCAGAAGTGTGGCCAACAAGTTGAGGGAGGTGATGCTCCCACTCTTTTCCGATGAGATCCCACCTGCAGCGCTACGTCCAGGGGTCTTCAGGATGAGAAGGATGTGGATTTGTTGGAGCAGGAGGCCACGGAGATGGTCGGCGGGCTGGGACACCTCTGCTATGAGGAAAGGCTGAGAGCTGGGCTTGGTCAGCCTGGAGAAGGTGCCCGGTGGCTCTTCAATACTCATGGGGACAGACTTTCTAGTAAGGCCTGTCGCAATAGGGCAAGGGGGAATGGTTTTAACCTAAAAGAGAGGAGATTTGGACTAGACGGAAGGAAGAAATTTGTTACGATAAGAGTGGTGAGGTTGCCCAGAGAGGTGGGGGATGCTCCGTCCCTGGAAGGGTTCCCCGCCAAAATAATCCCATGGTGTTCACGCTTGCTATACTAACCCTCTGCTCTTCCCCCCTCTCTGCTATAGGATGGCCTGGGAGATGTGACAGCCCCCGGTGTGAGCACTGATGCCAAGGAGAACCATGCGGCAGCAGCGCAGTGAAGCCGGGCATCACAGGGTTTTGCTCGCTGGAATCCAGACGGCAGCGATGGAGGCCGTTCCAGCACGGCAGCGGCAATGAAGGGCCCTGTCCCCCTGACTCAGCTCGGCTCCGGCACCGGACCATGAGCTCCCACCGCCCCCCGCGGCACGACGGCTCTGATGCCGAGGGTTGCCCAGCGGCATTTTGGGCGCAAAATGGCAGTGTGCCGACGGTGGGGGGTGAACCCCCTCGCCTGGCCACCACCACGCCGGCCGTGCCCAAAATGGGGGTGCGTGCCCGCATCGCTGACTGGCCCCCCAAGAGAGACGCTGTCAAGGACCCCCCTGCTGGCACCAGCCCGTGCCGGGAGGCAGCAGGCAGCCGGGATGCCGCTTGCTGCCGGGGTTTTGCCAGCGGGCAGCAGCCCCTCACCAGCGTTTCGGGCTTTAAGGCCCTTCACCGCCTGGCACG
>NW_026293183.1:64466-85605 GCF_026419915.1 Harpia harpyja
CATCCGGCACGACCGGACAGACCGCTGTGCCGTGCCGCGCTGTGTTGTGCTGCGCTGTGCCATGCTGCACCGCGCCGAGCCGTGCCATGCAATGCTGTGCGGTGGCGTGCCGTGCCATGCTGCGCCACGCCATGCCATACTGTACCATGCCATACCATGCTGCACCATGATACGCCATGCCATGCTGTGCCATGCCATGCTGTACCATGATATGCTGTGCTCTGCCATGCTGTGCCACGCCATGCTATACTGTGCCATGCCATGCCATACTGCACTGTGATACGCCGTGCCATGCCATGCTGCACCACGCCATGCCGTGCCATGCCATGCTGTACCATGATATGCTGTGCTCTGCCATACTGTGCCATGCCATGCCATGCTGCACCATGATACGCCATGCCATGCCGTGCCATGCCATGCTGTACCATGATATGCTGTGCTCTGCCATACTGTGCCACGCCATGCTTGCACCATGATATGCCATGCTGCGCCACGCCATGCCATACTGTGCCATGCCATGCCATACTGCACTGTGATACGCTGTGCCGTGCCACGCTGCACCACGCCATGCTGCACCGTGCCGTGCCCTGAGCTGGCTGGGCAGCACCGAGCTGTTCCCGGGGGGTGTTAAAGGAGGTGGGTGCTGGGGGGGGGCAGCAAACCCTGTCCCCGTGTCCCCTCCCCGGTGCCGCTCCTGTCCCCTCTGGGCTCTGCCCGACTCTGTGGCCCCTGGGGGGGGTATGGGGGTGTGTGTGCACCCCCGTGGCCCCCTGTGCCCCTTTTCTAGTGCCCCATGGGTGACACGGGGGGGTCCAGGACCCCGAGCATCATCTTGGGGGCACACGGTGTGCCACCCTGGGGGGACGTGGGGGGTGGGGGGGACAGGACCCTGGCACTGCATCTGCCCCCCGTATCCCATCAGGGTACAAAGCCGTGCAGAGCCCCAAGCCGAGCGTGCAAAGCCCTGAGCCGAGCCCAAGCCCCAAAGGGTTGCATCCAGCATTGAGGCTGTGCAGAGGGGTTGCCAACGGCTCATGGTCTGCCAGGCCTTCATCCTCCTCCTCGGCTCCAGTCTCCTCTCCCCATCTCAGCTTTCGGACGGAGAGGTCAGAGCTGTCCCCCCAAGGGCTCGGGGTCCTCCCCCGGCTGTGGCCGGTGGGTCCAAAGCCTGCAGGACCCCCGGTGCTCCAGCCGGGCAAAACCTGTACCCAGAGCCAGGAGAAACTACTGGCACCTCGCTGGCGGCTGCCAAGGACACTGCGTGCCTGGCGAGGGGACAGTTTGCCAGCAAAGGGACGGGCGTTGTGATGAGGGGACGGGGGCTGCAACAGGCGAAGGGACAGCTGAGGGTGCTCAGGGTGCCGGCGGCTGCTGGCGCCCACCGCAGTGTGGGGAGGGCAGGGTCCCCTTTGCTCCCCCCACCCTCCCCCTGGCCCGGCTCCAGGTCCCCGACACACACGGCGAGCAGATCCCCAAAGGTCATCGACTGTCTGGTAGCCCCGGCCGCGCCGCCGCGACCTCGCCGGTGCCGGCAGACTTTGCTCCTCGCTGCCGAACCAGGCACCAGCAGCCATGGAGCCGGTGGGCACCGTCACCACCATCCTCCTTATCCTGGTGGTCATGGCCCTCGTGGTCGGGTGGAAAAAGAAATGGCGGAGCCAAAATTACCCACCAGGGCCGCTGGCGCTGCCAGTCTTCAGGAACCTGCTGCAGCTCAGGGCTGCCAACACCTGCAAGACCTTCCGCAAGGTGAGTGGGGTGGGGGGGCAAAACTCCTGGGGTGCCGATGCCGAGACCCCCCGGGGCGCCGTGACCCACACCGGGGTGGGGGGTTGTCGCTTTGTGCCGCAGCTGAGTGAGAAGTACGGCCCCGTCTTCACCCTACACTTCGGGTCGGAGCAGGCGGTGGTGGTCTTCGGCTACGAGGTGGTGCAGGAAGTTTTGCTGAACCGCGGGGATGAATTCACCGACCGGGGTCGATTCCCATTGACGGAAAAAATACAACAAGGATCTCGGCATCTTCATGAGCAATGGGGAGATGTGGGCACAGACCCGGCGCTTCACCCTCACCACGCTGCGGGATTTTGGCATGGGCAAGAGGAGCGTGGAGAAGTGGGTCCAGGAGGAGATGGGGCTGCTGCTGCAGGAGCTGGCGCAGACCAAAGATGGGCAGCGGGGTCACGGTGGGATCGTGGTGGAGCCGGAGAGGGGGTGTCCGGCCCCGCCATCGTCACCGTCCCCACTACCACAGGGCAGCCCTTCAACCCTGCCATGCTGCTGAGCGCAGCCATGGGCAACACCATCTGCCGCATCCTCTTCGGCGAGCGCTTCGGCTATGGCGATGAGGAGTACCGCCGCATCCTCCGGTGCCTTGCCGAAAATTTCCGCTTGGAGAGCTCCACTGCCGGGCAGGTGAGATGTTTTGGCAGGGGAGGGGAGGAGGGGGCCCTCTGGCCCTGGCCTTGCCAACACCGTGCCAACTCACCAGCACCGTACCGCCTTGCCAGAATCGTGCTGCCTCCCCGGCATTGTACCACCTGCCAGCACGGTGTTGCTTCACCGGAATCAATGGCACCTCTCTGGCATCCATGCCACCTGCCTTTTTCCCGGCAGCTCTACACCATCCTGCCCAGCTTGATGAATCACCTGCCCGGCTCTCACCAAACCTACTTCCAGAACAATTCCTTCATCGAGGAATTTTTGGCCAGGAAAGTGGCGGAGCACGAGGCCACCCTGGATTCGGCAGCACCCCGGGATTTCGTGGATGCTTTCCTCTGCAGGATGGAGCAGGTGGCGTGAGGGGACCCCTGAGCATCTTCTTGGCAGGGGGGGGGGTCGACACCAGAATGTGGGGTGCTATCCTGGGGGGGGGAAACGACATGGGGTTGGGAGGAGACAGGAACCTGGGACTTCATGGCCACCCTGGGATTTTGGGGACACTTTGCTGGCTGGAGCAGAGGCAGGGGTGTAACTCCCTCCTCTTTCCTGTCCCATCCCGTCCCCCCCAAAAAAATCCAGGAGAAGGGGAACCCCGGGACGGCTTTCAGACGGGACAACATGCACGTGACGGTGTTTGACATGTTCGTGTCCGGGACGGAGAGCACCAGCATCACCCTCCGCTACTGCCTGATGCTGCTGCTGGAGCACCCCGAGGTGGCAGGTGGGGGGCACGGCTATGGGTGCTGGGGGGGGCAGGGGGAGAAACAGACCCCCCCCCCCCCCCCGCCGACCTCCCCCCCTCAAATGCCTTCCTCAGGGAAGGTGCAGGAGGAGATTGAGCGGGTGATGGGGAGGGAGCAGACCCCCAGCCTGCAGGACCGGGGGGCGATGCCCTACACCGAAGCCGTCCTTCACGAGACGTTGCGGTTCCTCGACCTCGTCCCCCTCGGCTTCATCCGGAGGGCGAAGCGGGATACACAGCTCGGTGGCTTCATTATCCCCAAGGTGCTGCTCGTTAGGCGAGGCTGATTCCTCATTAATCGCTCCCAGTTAATCACGAATTGCATTGCTCGATCATTGATCGTCAATCGCACGACCCTTCACCACCGCCGTCGATTAGAAATCATTCTTAACCGCAGGATGTTCTGCGTTATCAGCTATTAATTGCATGATGCGCTTCGTTACTGCTTATTGATTGCATGTCCACATGATAATCATTGACAGATCATCCGATGTGCTTCATCATCGATCGACTGCCCCGCAGGCTGCATCAGTGCTTATCAACGGTGCCGCATGCTTAATCATTGACTATTAATTGCACAACCTGCTTCGCCCTTGCTTATCAATTGCTCGTTAATCATTGATTAGTGTTTGCACAGCCCTGATTTTTGATTACTGATGGCGTGGCATGGTTAAGCATTGATTACGGCCCCCCCGCAAGCCGCAGTTGGAGGCTGGGGGGGTCACCCGCAGCATCCCCCTCCCAGGGTTGCACCATCTACCCCATCCTGAGCTCAGCCCTGCAGGACCCCCGCCACTTCAAAAACCCTGAAGCCTTTGACCCCCGTCACTTTTTGGATGAAAAGGGGGGGTTCAAGAAGAGCGATGCCTTCTTGCCCTTCTCTGCAGGTGGGTTGCACATAAAGACCCCCCGCCCTGCATTGGGGAAGGGGGGGGGACACCCCCAGGTGACACACCCCCCCCCCCTTTTTCACCACAGGAAAGCTTATGTGCCTGGGGGAGAGCCTGGCACGGGCGCAGCTCTTCCTCTTCCTCACCACCATCCTGCAGCGCTTCCAGCTCCGGCACCCCCCCGGCTGCCCCCACCTCGACCTGCGTCCCGAAGTCAGCGGCATCATGAACATCCCCCGGCCCTTTGAGCTTTGCTTCTGCCCCTGCTGACGTGCCCCCCTGCCCCCAACCCTGAGATGGCACATCGCACCCCGGGATGGAGACCTCCCCCTCCCCTGATATGTTTGCCCCCCCGCCCCTCACAGCGTAACAGCTTGTCCCCCCCATAAACAGCCTTTTCCCTCTGCAACCCACGGCTGTGGCTCTGTGTCCCCCTCAGAGCCCTCCCTCGGGGGGGGATGACACGAGACCAGTGACCCAGGGTGGGAGGGGGGGTCTCAGTGACCCCAAACAGGAGCGGGGTCCCCCCCCGAGCCTGTGGAAGCAAAGACGTGGGATGCATGGGGGAAAGCAAGGTGGCTTTACTTGGCGGGGGGGTTTCAACGGGGGATGAGGGAGAGGCGATAGGGTCGGGGGATGTTCCCCAACCCGCTGGATTCGGGGGTGATGTCGATGGTGGCCTGGTCCTCCTCCGCCTTCAGCTGGAAATGCTGGAGGATACTGGTGAGGAAGATGAAGAGCTCCATCACGGCCAGGCCTTCGCCCAAGCATACACGCTTCCCTGCAAGGCAATGGCCGTCAGCGTCTCTTACCAGTGGGCTGGGGGTGGTCTGTGGCCTCGCACCCCCACCCCGCTCCTCCTCCTCACCTGCGGAGAAGGCCATGAAGGCGTCGTTACGTTTGAAGCGTCCGTTCTCGTCCAAAAAGTGCCTGGGGTCGAAGGTCTGGGCGTTGGCAAACTGGCTGGGGTCAAACTGGGATGTGCAGAGCAGCGGGATGACATTCATGCCCTGGGTGCAGAGGGAGAGGGGGTCAGGGGGACCACAGCAGGTGGGGAGAGGGCTCCTGCAGTGCTCCGGGAACATGGGGGGCCCTGACATGGCACCCCAGGGATGCTGCGGTACCCCAGGGATGCTGGGGACCCCAACGTAGTACCCCAGGGATGCTGTGGTACCCGATGTGGCACCCCAGGGACGCTGCGTGCCCGATGGGGTACCCCAGGGATGCTGTGGGCCCCAACGTAGTACCCCAGGGATGCTGTGGTACCCCAGGGATGCTGCAGTACCTGATGCAGCACCCCAGGGATGCTGTGTGCCCAATGGGGTACCCCAGGGATGCTGCGGTACCCAATGGGGTACCTCAGGGATGCTGCGGTACCCAATGGGGTACCTCAGGGATGCTGTGGTACCCCAGGGATGCTGCTGTACCTGATGTGGTACCCAAGGGATGCTGCAGTACCCCAGGGATGCTGCTGTACCCGATGTGGTACCCAAGGGACGGTGAGGCACCCCAGGGATGCTGCAGCACCCCGTGGCCATTGCCCACCTGCCCGCCGCGCTACCTTGGGGATGGTGTAGCCCCGGAGCTGGACGTCCCGCGTGGTGGCGTGGGGCACCCCCATGGGCACGATGTCAGCAAAACGCTGGATCTCGTGGATCACGGCGTCGACGTAGGGCATGCGGCTCCGGTCCTCCATGCAGGGGCTGCGGTGGCGGCCAATCACCCGGTCGATCTCCTCGTGGAGCCGGGCTAGGGACGGGGAGGGGGGTCAGCACCGTGCCACCCCCCATCCCCGTCACCCTCTTGCCGTTGCCCCGGTACCTTCCACCTCGGGGTGCCGGAGCAGGATCCGGAGCCCATATTTGAGGGTGGAGCTGATGGTCTCGGTCCCCGCAAAGAAAAGGTTGACGGCAGTCTTGGAGAGCGTGTCCTCGGTGAAGTGGGTGTCGGGGTTCCCCTTCTCCTGCCAAGGGAGGGGGAGAAGGGTCCCCCCCCGGTTACATGCCAGCGCTGATGCCAGTTTTGGCACCCCGCGGGGAAGTTTGGCATGCCAGGAATGAGGCAGGTACCTGCTGCATCTTCAGGAGGAAGCAGTCAATGAAATCCCGGGGATTTTGGGGGTCCAACGTCTGCCGGTTCCTCCGCACCCGCTCCCCCATGAATTCGGCCAGCCGCAGGTAGTTGGCGTAGATCCGCCGGTGCGGCCCCGGCATGAACCGCATGATGTTGGGGAAGATGAAGAGCAGCTGCGGGAAGAAGAAACGGTGAAACGGGTTGGGGGAACATGAGCCAGGGAAGGCAGCGGGGGTGGGGGTGGGGTGCAAATTCCCACCTGCCCCCAAGTCGAGCTCATCAGCTTCCAGCTGTCATTGATGAGTGCCATGAGGGCGAGGAACCGCTCGTCCCCGTACTCAAAGCGTTCCCCGAAAACCATCTGGCAGATGATGTTGGAGCTGGCGCAGCTGAGCAGGAAAGTGGGGTCGAAGGGCTGCCCTAAAATTGTGTGGGGGCAGGAAGCACAGCGTTAGGGCAGGGGGGGTGGAAAAAACCCTGGGGGGGGGGTCTCAGGGGGGCCGTACCATGGGTCTGATAGAGATGTTGGATCAGATGCTGTGCTTCCTCGCAAACTCGCTCCTCGGCACCGCGCTTGCCCATTCCGAAACTCTTCAAGGTGACGATGGCGAAGCGCCGCAACTGCCGCCAGCGTTCCCCGGTCCCGTAGACGATACCTGGAATTGGGGACACCCCCCACCGACAAAAGGGGGTCAAGCACCGCCGACGGCTCCCCGAAAAACCCCGTGGTGACATCGTGGAGGGTGGGGCGTCTCACCGTTGCCGCGGCTCCACTGTTGGACGGCTGGGAAATCACCGCGGCCGCTGAACTCCTCGGCATGGTCGATCAGAGCTTCCTTCAACAGCCGGTACCCGGAGAGGACGACGCAGGGCCGGGAGCCCAGGTGGAAGGTGAAAATCTCACCGTAGGTCTCGCTGAGCTGCGGGGAGAAGGATAAGGTTTGGGGGGGGGGGGGGGGGGGCCCTCCCAGCCTTGGGACACCCCCCCCCCCAAATTTGAGTTCCCCCCCTCCCCGGGACTCACCTTGCGGAGGGAAGCGATGAGCTGGGTCACCTCCACTTGCAGCACGTTCCCCAGGAAGGGTAGGGGGGTCGGTCCGGGGGGGAGGTTGCCCCCCCGCTGCCGGCCCCAAAGAAGCAGCAGCCCCCCAACACCCAGCGCCAGGGCGATGCTCAGCACCCCGCTCGCCTCCATCCTCCTCACCTTGATTTATATAGTCTCCCCCCCCCCCCCAATTAACCGACCTCGGAGGAACTGCTGGTGCTGGCGTCCCTGGGGGGGGGCTCTGCACCCCCACACACCCCAGGAGGGATGGATAGACGGACAGTAGCCCTGGTGCCATTCCCCTGCAGCTGTTTGCAGTGGTTAATGATAAACCCACGCGTGCCTCCCCCCCCTTGGCCATGGTGGGGCTGGTCTGGGAACAGGGTCCCCAAAACCGGGTGTCCCCCCGACTTGAGAGCAGGCCAGGAAGGGGCAGAGGGGAGCATGCCCCCCCCCTCCAGGACCCCAAGGGTGACAAAGCAGGTGGCACATGGCAGGAGGGGGCAAACAAAAAGCTGCGGAGCTGTAGCTTGGGGATCGGGGGGCACCCCCAAACCCACCCCTGCACCCCAACAGCACCCTGGGGAGGGGCATTTGGGGCAGGTACACCCCACCCTGGTTGCTCCCACCCCCCAAAAAGAACCAAACAGCGGAGCCATGAGCTGGAAAACATTAATACTTTATGTACGAGAGTCACATTTTCACAGCCTGGAGGGGAGGAAAACTTGCTTTTTTTGGTGTTTCTTTTGCTTTTTTTTTTTTTTTTCCCCTTTTTCCAGAGGAAAAAAAAAACCAAAAAACAAACTGGGACACAGCTCTGGCCCCTCCAGGAACCCCCCCACCCTGGCAAGTGCAATAAATAACACAAAGAGAAGCAAAAAAGAAACGCACGCCCCCACACACACACTCTAGGGTGGGGGACGGGGACCTGGGTGGAGGTGGATGGAGCTGGAGGGAGATGCTGTCCCCAGAGAGGGAGGGTGGGGAAATCAGAGCCCCCATGGGTGCCTGGGACCCCCCCCCCCAGCCCTGAGGGGCTCATCCTGCAGGGAGGGGTCTGGGGACAGGCAAGGGGGGGGTCTGGGGACAGGCAAGTAGCTTCCAGCACAGGCAAGTGAAGTCCCCATCCCCCCCTCCCTGAAGTGACAGTGGAGGGTTTGACAACATTGTGTCTGTCATGTGTGTCCACCCCCAAAAAAAAAAAAAACAATCCACCTTTTCTCGCATGGTGGCAGGGGGGAAGTGGAAATGCAAAGTGGAGACCACGCACACACACACAAAAAAAAAAAAAAAAAAAAAGGCAAAACCCAGGAAGCTGGGCAGGGACACCCCTCCCTGCCCCAGCACTTGGGGACGAGCCATCCCTCTTGGCCACACTGCGGGGTGGGGCCTGTCCCCCCACCCTGCATGAGGTGGGGACCCCCGCTTCATTCAAGCACCCCAAAACGTTGCCAGTAGCATCTCAGAGGACTGTTTTGTTTTGTTTTTAAACAAGCTGAATACAACCCAACCTGCTCAGGGGGGTGTGTGGAGGGGGGGATGACACAACATAGCCCACCAGGCCGGCAGCCACGGTGGGGGGGGACGACGAGCAGTGGGCGAGGAGTGTTTGCCAGAAGCCACCTCGGTCAAATACAATCAAAACAAGGCATTTGCCACGGAGGTAAACTCGAGAGTCCCAGGGCTTCTTGGGATGAGAAGGGGGCAAATGGTATGGGGCGGGGGGGGGGGGGGGGGGGGAGGAACGCTCCTGGGGAAGCTGGGGGGGCTCGGCGAGCGAGGCACATGGTCCTGGCAGCGGGGAAAAAGAAAAACAAATTAGAAGAAAAAAAAAGAAAAAAAAAAAGGAGGTTTGTAGCAATGCCGTGACGCGGTAGGTGTCATCCAACCCCTTCTCCCATGGCCAGGGCACAAGTTGGGGGGGCCGGGCAGCTCCCCCCGCTCCCGGTACGGGGGTCTCACCTTGGGCACAGGCATTTAGCAACTGCACTGCTGCCGGCTCTGCGCCTGAGCTCCCCGGGGCTGCCGCAGCTGGCGAAGGGAAGCGTCTCCGTACTGGATCCCTGAGCCCATCCTCTCCGGGTCAAGTTCACCTGGGTCGGATGGAAAAAGCCCGGGAGGGAAGCAAGGGGAAGGATTAAAACTTCTGCTGGAATCCAAAATCTCTGTCCCAAGGACACAAAAGCTCCCGGTCCCCCGGGGACCCAAAATGTCCATCCCGGGGACACAAAACCTCCCGGTCCCCTAGGGACCCAAAACCTCCCTTCCCCACCCTGGAAAAGCCAAATCAGAGCTGTCGTACCCGATTCAATTTTGTTTAATATGGTCCTTGCACATTTTAAGAAGGCTTCTTCCACGTTCTCTCCCGTCAGGGCGCTAGTCTCCAGGAACATGAGCTCTGGTTAGTAAGAAAAGGCTCGTTACTTCGACCGTAATTAGCCCCGGGATGCCACGGGAGCCAGCGTTTCTCTCCGCATCCCTCACCGTTCTCTTGGGCAAAGCGTGAAGCCTCCAGGAACGTCACCTCCCGGTCGGCATCCAAATCCTTCTTGTTCCCGCAGAGGATGATGACGATGTTGGGGCTAGCGAGGGTGCGGGCGTCCGTCAGCCAGTTGGTCAGCGCGTTGTAGGTCTCCCGGCTGGATGGGGGAGGGCAGAAGCAGGAGGGTGGGGTGCCGAGCCCCTATTTTCCCCAGCACCAAGGGGGTCAGGGCGCCGTGGCCGGGGAACCCACCTGGTGATATCGTACACAAGCAGTGCACCAGCTGCACCCCGGTAGTAGCTTCTAGTCACCGACCTGAGGAGGAAGAGGAGGAGAGAGGAGGCACAAACGAGAGAACCGCTCCCCCCCCCCAACCCCTCCAGTTTGAGATCGGGGCCCCTCTTCATGGGCTGCGCTGCCTGGAAGGGAGGAAAAACTCCACAGGTGACTCGAGCGGGGACAGGACTGGTCCCAAACCAGTGTTATTAGGACCCTCGTCTCAAGCAGGCTGCCAATATTCTTATTTAATTGCTGGGTGAGTTCCGGTCCTCCGGCACCCTCAGTTTACCAAGGAAACCTCTAGAGAGGGATCCGGACAGGTTGGATTGATGGGTTGAGGACATTCAACAAGTCTGAGCGCTGGGTCCTGTGCTTGTGTCACAAGAACCCCAGGCTGGAAAAGGATCGGCTGAAGATGGGCCGGCAGTGTGGCCAGGTGGCCAACGGCATCCTGGCGTGTATTGGGAATAACGTGGCCAGCAGGACTCGGGAAGGGATCGTCCCCCTGTGCTCGGCACCTCGACTGCTGTGGTGACTTCTGGGCCCCGAGAGAGAGATTGAGGTGCTGGCACCCGGTTTCCCTTTGGAAAGGGAGTTTAAAAAAAAAAAAAAAAAAAAAAAAGAGAGAAAAAAGCCCCCAAAAAGCCGGTGGACGTTGAAGACAAGTGTTTGTGCACTGCTCCGGCACCATGAGGTGTTTTTTTTTTTTTTCTTTACCTGAACCTCTCCTGCCCAGCCGTGTCCCAGATCTGCAGCTTTACCGTCTTCCCGCCAACGTTGACAACCTTAGAGCCGAATTCCACCCCGATCGTGTGGTTTGAATCTTGTTTGACTGCAGAAACAAGAGTTGCCCAATGTGCTACTGGCTGGCTATGAAAGCACAATCGGGCTTCCCACCATGCCTGGGATCTCAGCTCCTCGGGCAAACCCCGCCATGCTCCAGCACGACTTTGCCGCCTGGATTATCCCCTGGCAAAGGGAAGCTCGTTACAAGATGATTTTGCAAGCGAGGACCGTGCCAGCATACGTGAAATTAAGCCCGCAAAATGCCGAGGAGGAGGGGTGCCTGGCATTTCACTTCCAATTAAGTGAGCTCAAAGCCTTCCTCCGCCCCGTTACAAAAGCAAATCGAAGGTTTCAGAAAAGAGAGAGGCAAAGTTTCAGCATTTTGTGGCAAAGCTCTGTTTATCCACCAAAGCGTAAAAGCTCTTTTCCAGCGCTGGGCCTGGCAAGGAAGGGTTGAGGCTCCAGAACACAAAAAAAACAACCCCAGAAAACAACAAACGCCACTTTTTTTTCCACTGGCAAAAGGTCCCACAAAGAAATATTTCGGCAGTGTTTTCCAGCAGCCTGAGAGACAAATCTGGTCGGGAGAGAGCCGGTGCAGCAGCAATAAAACCCAAAATAAACCAACTTACATTTGTTTTCGATGAATTGATGGAGGAGGCAGGACTTCCCTGTGCCGGCACTCCCTATCACGAGGAACTTGAAGAGGAAATCTGAAGAGAAAGATAAAAAGAAAAAAAAAAAAGGTGTTTTTACACTCAAGGTGTGTCAAGCAGCGGCAGGATGGGGGGGGAAAGGCCGTGAGGAGCAGCCCCCACAGAGGAGAATGACCTCGGGGAAGCGATTTCACACCTGGCTCCGCCCCCTCCCTTTCAAACACAGCAAAAAACACCCAGAAAAGCCCCCGAGAAGCGTTTTTTGCCCTTGATTTGGTGCCTGGCAAAAGCAGGAGGCACCGAAAGGGCCCCAAATCCCCCACGTGTGGAGTGTCACCTCCCAGCATTGGGTCCTCTGTGAACCTTTGTGGCCTGGGAGGAAAGCAGGGGGGCTGTGAAGGGCAACATCCCATGGCCGCTTGCCCCATAAGTGCCCTATAGGGGCCTCAAGTGTCCCCCACCTGCCCTGCACCGCTACGCAGAGCCCCGTATGCTCCCTGTATGGCCCTGTCCCACAGAGTTCCAATAGACCCGTACCCTGCAGGGCCCCATATGGAGCCCTATATGCTCCCAATAGGGCCCCCATCCCACACAGGGCCCCACAGACCCCCTATAGGGCCTCCCAGAACCCCCCCCCCCCCCATCCCACACCGGGCCTGCCAGTCCCCCTGTAAGGCCCCCATCCCACACAGAAGCCCAATACACTCCCTATGGAGTCCCTATATTCCCTATAGGGCCCCACAGACACTCCCTCATCCCACACAAGAGCCCCACAGACCCCCTATATGGCCCCCATCCCACACAGGGGCCCAATACACTCCCTATGGGAACCCTATATTCCCTATAGGGCCCCACAGACACCCCCTCATGCCACACAGGGCCCCACAGACACCCCCCCCATCCCACACAGAAACCTAATACACTCCCTATGAAGCTCCTATATCCCCTATAGGGCCCCACAGACACTCCCTCATCCCACACAGGGCCCCACAGACCCCCTACATGGCCCCCATCACACACAGAGGCCCAATACACTCCCTATGGGAACCCTATATTCCCTATAGGGCCCCTCAGACACCCCCTCATCCCACACAGGGCCCCACAGACACCCCCCCCATCCCACACAGGAGCCTAATACACTCCCTATGGGGCTCCTACATCCCCTATAGGGCCCCACAGACACCCCCTGCATCCCACACAAGGGCCCCACACGCTCTGTATAGGGCCCCCATCCCACACAGGGCCCCACAGACACCCTATAGGGCCCTGCAGACCCCCCCCATCCCACACAAGAGCCCCACAGACCCACTATAGGCCCCCCAGACACCCCCCTCAGCTCACACAGGGCCCTACACACTCCCTACAGGGCCCCCATCCCACAAAGGGCCCCACGGACCCCCCCCCATCCCACACAGGGGCCCACAGAGCCCCTATAGGCCCCACAGACCCCCTCTAGGGCCTCCACCCCACGCAGAGCCCTACACACTCCCAATAGGGCCTCTATTCCACATAGGGCCCCCTCCCCAGCCCTGACACCCCCCCTACCAGACCGGCTGGAGCCCCCCCGGGATCCCCCCCCGACCCACCGTAGGTCTCGGACATGGCTGGAGCCGCCGGGCCGGGCCCCGCCGCCGCCACCGGGCCGTACGGAAGGGAGCGGGCACAATATGGCGGCGCCCAGGCGAGCCGCTTCCGGGTTCTGCGCGCCTGCGCGGAGAGGTGGGCACGAGGAGAAAGGCGGAGCCACGCTACAAGAAAGAAGGCGTGGCGAAGACGCGTGGGCGGGGCCAGAGGGGGGCCGGGATCCTCGGTCCTAAACTCCGCCCGGCCCTGAACCGCTTGGGGGGGGGCGGCCACAAAGCGCCCCCCAACGCCCGGAGACCCTCCCCCAACCTCAAATACCCCCCAGCCCTGGGGCCCCCCCAGTCCTGGCCCTGGCCCTAACCCTGACCCCCAACCCCACGCCCCTCCCCCCACAGTCCATGTGCCCCCCCTCCCTCCCCACCAGCAGCAGAGCAAACAAGCAGTGGGACACAGAGGGGTTTATTTTGGGGGGGGGGGGGCGGGTAAAGAGGCTCCAGGTGCAATGTCTGCAAAGAGACCCTGGGTACAATGCTTAGAGGGGAAAAGGGGGGGCAGACCCCCCCCCGGGGGTTGGAGAGGTGGGGGGGTGAAGGAAGGGGTGGGGGGTAATGGAAGGGGTGTGGGGGGGGAAGGGTCGGCCGCCTTGGGGCGAACTTACCTTCGGGGGGGTGGGACATGGGGAAAGGGGGAGTAGCAAGGGGGCTGGCGGGGTGTTTTGGGGGGGTGGTGGGGGTTGGGTTTTGGAGGGGGGGTCACTTTTTGGCGAAGGAGATCTTCATGGCGTTGTTCTGGGTGATCTTGAAACCCTGGAGGGCGTCGCGGGCGGCCCCCGCCTGCACCTCGTTATCGAACTCAACAAAGGCGATGTCGTGCCGGCCCGGTACCAACCGCACCTCCTTAAAACCAGGGAACCTGGAGGGAGAAAGGTGGGGGGGCACAGGTGTCAACAGGGCCCCCCCAGACCCCTCCCCGGGGTCCTGTTTCACCCCCACCCCAAGAAACTCACTGGTTGAAGAGCATGGAGAGCATCAGCTCGTTGGTCTCCTCAGGCAGGTTGGTGAGGAAGAGGATGTGATTCGGTGGGTTCTCCGATAACTGGGGTGGGGGAAAAAAGGGGGTGTCAGTCTCAAAAGGAGGCAGGGGAGCCCCCCCAAAAGGCTCACCCCCCTCCATCTCCCTCCTGGTTCGGGATGGTTTTTTAGGTGCTGTGGCTCGTTCAGCATCAAATATTGGGGGGGGCGGGTTGTGCTGGTAATCCCATTACTCACCGGCTGCGCTGGGGGCATCTGGCCCGGCATCACTTGCTGGGGGGGCATGGCTCCCGGGGGAATACCACCGGGGGTCATGCCGGGTGGGGGGATCATCCCCGGTGGGGGCATATAGGGGGGCTGCCCCGCCATATGGTGCATCATACGGGGAGCCTGGTTCAACGGCGGCATTCCCTGTGGGGAAAAAGAGGGGCTCAGCGCCTGTAAAACCCCCCCAAACCAAAACCCACTACAAAAAAACCCTCCCTCAATTCACCGGGACGGTTCCCTGAACGCCGCCTCCTGCCGCCGCTCCAGTTCCGGCTGCGGTTTTCTTTGCTGCCGGCGCGTCTTGATTTTTGGGTTTTCTTTTTTCTCGTTTCCGGTCGCGTTCGACGAATGTTCCTTTCATTTTGGCAATGATATCCGAATCCGTCTTGGCATACTGGATCCGCTACAGGGAAAAAAGCAAGGGGTGAGTGGGAACAGATTTGGGGGGCTCTATGAGGATTTGGAGGGGCTCCACAAGGATTTGGGATAGCTCCATGGTGATTTTGGGTGCTCCACAGGGATTTGGGAGGGCTCTGCGAGGACGTGGAGGGGCTCCGTGAGGATGCGGAGGGGCTCTGCGAGGATTTTGGGGGCTTCATGGGGATTTGGAGGGGTTCCACGAGGATCTGGGGGACTCTATGAGGATTTGGGATAGCTCCATGAGGATTTGGAGAGGCTCCACAGGGATTTGGAGGGGCTCCACGGGGATTTGGGATAGCCCCATGGGGATTTGGGATAGCCCCATGGGGATTTGGGGGTCTCCACAGGGATTTGGGGGGCTCCACGAGGATTTGGGTGTCTCCACAGGGATTTGCGGGTCTTCGTGGGGATGTGGAGAGGCTCCACGAGGATTTGGGTGTCTCCACAGGGATCTGGAGGGCTCCATAGGGATGTGGAGGGGCTCTATGAAGATTTAGGATGGCTCCACGGGGATTTGGGGCAGCTTCATGGCGATTTGAAGGGCTCTGTGGTGACTGGGGGTGCTCCACGTGGACCTGGGGGGGGCTCCACGAGGATTTGAGGTGGCTCCACGAGGATTTTGGTGGGGGGGCTCACCATGGGTTTGTCGTAGAAGGGGAAGCCCTGCATGGAGCGCAGGGCGTTGGTGGCACTGCTGATCTCCTTGAAGATGACGAAGGCCTGACCTCTCATCTTCAAACTGCGCGACACCAGGATATCCAGGATTTGACCGAATTGCGAAAAAATCGCGTAGAGGGATTTTTTCAACTCTGGGGAGAAAAAAAAGAAGGAGGAGGAGGAGGGTGAGCGGGCAGGAAGGCAAGACACCCCCCCCCTTCCCCCTCCCCCCCCCTTACCATCTTTTTTAATCTTCTCATTCAGGTTGTTGATGTAGATGGTGTGGTTGGGGCGCGGATCCTGCACTGCCATGTCGGCCCCTCCCCAGCCTGCTGGGAGAGATGGGGGGGCTGGAAGGGAGGCTGGGGGGGGGGGGCTGGCCCCCCCTCCCCTTTAACCCCCCAACACCCACGGGCTACTCAGGGAGGGAGGATCCCCCCCCCCGGTAGGAAAGCGGCCCCAGGGATGGGCAAAGGCTGTGTGGGGAGGTTGGGGAATGCCCCAGGCCCCCCCAGTGAGGAAGGGGTTACCCCCTCCCCCGTAAAAAAAGGGTTAATCCCCCCCCCCCCCAGCCCCGGGGTCGCTCCACCCGGGTCCTCCCACCCCGTGGGGACATCGTGTCCGTGTCGGAGCCCTCACCCCCCCCTTGGACCCCCTCAGAACCCCCCCGGACCCCCCCGGGCCCAGCGCGGCCCCTCACCGCCCGCCACCGCCTCAGCCGCGTGCACCGCCTCTAACCAGCCAATAGCCGCGCGGCAACGCCTCTCCCGCCCGCCCACCGCCGTCTCCTCCAATCAGAGCGAGGCGGGTACCTGGCGCGCTGGCCAATCACAACGAGGACGGCCTAGCCGGCGGGCGGGAGGGGAAACCTTTGACCTCTGACCTCGCGTTTCCGTCCCGCTGCCCTTTGACCTTCGTATGGCCCAGGTTCCGCCGCCGCCACCGCCCCCCCCGCCGCCGCCGCCCCCCCCGCCGGGCCGGGTCCTACGGGACGCGCTGGAACGGGCCGGGGCCGCCCTGGGGGACGACGGCGGCGTCCGGGAGCTGCTGCGGCGGCGCCGGGAGAGGTGGGGGCCGGGGAGGGGTGGGGTCTTGGGCCCGGCCTGAACCGGGGCGGGGGGTCCTGGAGGGGTCTTGGGTCCGGCCTGAACCAGGAGGGGTCCCGGGGGGGGGTCCTGGGCCCACCTTGAACCGGGGGGAGTCTTGGGTCCGGCCTTAACAGCGGGGGGGGTCCTGGGCCTGGCCTGAACCGCGGGGGCGTCCCAGGGAGGGGTCCTGGGCCCACCTTGAACCGGGGAGGGGGGTCCGGAGGGGGTCCTGGGCCCACCCTGAACCGCGGGGGGGGTCCCGGGTGGGGGTCTTGGGCCCACCTTGAACCGGGGGGGGGGGGGTCTTAGGTCCGGCTTTAACCGAGGGGGGTGTCCTGTGTCTGGCCTGCACAGGAAGGGGGGGGTCCGGGGGGGGTCCTGGGCCTCCCTTGAACCAGGGGGGGTCTTGGGTCTGGCCTTAACCGGGGGGCGGGGGGTGTCCTGGGTCTGGCCTGCACAGCGGGGGGGGGGGGGGGTCTGGGCCCACCCTGAACTGAGGGGGGGGTCCTGGGTCCAGCCTGAACTGTGGGGGGGTGGGGCGGGGGGGTCCTGGGTCTTGCCTGACCCAGGGTGCGGGGTGGGTAGACCCTACTGATTGGGGTGGGGGGCAGGTGTAGCTGGAGGATTCCCCCTTTCTATGGGTGGCGAGGGAGGGGGCTCGCTGGGGCATCCCCACGACTTGGGGGGGGTCCCCCATCCTGCCTCAGCTTCCCGGGGGGGTCCCCTGCCCCCCCTAAACCTTCCCCCCCCCCCAGCCTCAGCAGCCCCCTGAAATGGCTCCTCTTCCACCGCCCGGCGCCGCCCCTCATCCAAGACGGACCCCAGTAAGTGGGGTTTTTTTTGGGGGGGGGACACACAATATGGGGGTGCTGTACCCCCCCAACCTGTGCCCGCCCCCACCCCAAAGGTGCGGGCTGGTGGCCCTATGGATGGCGGCGTCGCTGCTGGCCCCCACCCACGGCGTGGAGCTGGAGGAGCTGGTGGAGACGGCGCGGGAACGCGGCTTCACCGCCCGGGGCGAGATGTTCTCAGGTACGGCGAGGTGAGGGGACACACACCCCCCCTTTTTTGGGGTGGGGTGGGGGGTTCTAGCCCTCCCCCCCTAATTTTGTCCCCGCAGCGGCTGACATGGCAGCGCTGGCTGAGGAGCTTTTCCCTTGTCGCGCCGAGTTACTTTCAGGGGGTTTGGAAGGGTCCAACCGGCCTCGGATCTTGCGTCACCTCCTTGGGGGGCTCCCCCTCCTCGTGCCGTATCCTGCTGTCTTTTTTTGGGGGGGGGGACACCCCAATTCACCCCGATATCCCCCCTAAACCCCCGCCCTTAACGTCACCCCAGCTACGACGAGGACAGTAACCACGAACCTTGCTGCCGTCATGGCCACAAAGCCCACTGGGCCGTGCTGACAGGTAAGCGGGGGGACGGAAAGGCTACTGCACCCCCCCAGGTGTGTGTGTGGGTCCCATTTGCAGCAGGGGGGGCACCCCAAGTGTGACATTTCCCCTCCTGTGTGTTTACCCCCCCCCAAGGTGTTTTGCTAGGCATCCGCATCGAGACATTGAGCCCGAGCTACCAGCAAGATCCCGAAATCCCCAATCTCTTCCACCCCCCCTCGTCGTGGTTTAAGGGGGATGGAACGATATTGGGGGGGGGGGAAGAATTATTTGGGGAGGGGACACATCCGATAGAGGGGGTGTTGGTGTTGGCGCAGCAGGGGAAGAGCCCCCGTTGTCAACTTTGGGGGTTGGGGGGGCTTCACGGCAGCAACGTGCAGCTGAAGGAGCTGAGCCCCCACCGGGAGAATGACGGCCATCGTTACGTCCTCCCCCCGGGGGGGCTGGGGGTCGGCCTCAGGGGGAGGGTCGTGCTGCTGCACCCCCGGATTGAGGGGGGGGGCACACAGCCCCCCCCTCAATAAATGGGGCTGGTTGAAGGAAAGGTTGAGGGGGGACTGGTGTTGGTTGTGCTGTTTTGAGGGGGGTTTTAGGGGTGGGGGTTTCCCTCCTGGGGGGGGGGTCTGGGGGGGTTCGGGAGGGGGGCAAGGGGGTGGTTAAGGGGGGTGGGGTCCTGGTGTTGGTTGTGCTGTTTTGAGGGGGTTTTGGGGAGAGTTTAGGGTGGGGGTTTCCCCTCTGGGGAGGGGGTTCTGGAGTTTGGGGGGGTCCTGGAGGAGTTTGGAGGGGTGGTTGAGGGAGTGGGGGGGTCTTTGGTGTTGGTTGTGCTGTTTTGAAGGGGTTTTGGGGGGGTGTTAGGGTGGGGGTTCCCCCCTCTTGGGGGGGGGTTCTGGGGAGTCCTGAGGGGGTTCAGGGGGTCCCGGGGTGGGAATGTTCAAGGGGGTGGGGGTGGGTCCCCAGTTTCGGTTGTGCTGTCTTGGGGGGGTCCTGGGGGTTTTAGGCGTGGGGTCCCCCCTCCTGGGGGGTCTCTCTGGGGGTTGGGGGGGTTCAAGGGGGTGGGGTTCAAGGGGGAGTTGGGGGTCACCGGGGGGGTCCCCAGGACAAGGGACACGGGGGGGGGGGGGAAAATGTCCTGGGACGCATGCGCAGTGGGGTGCGGGTGGGAGCGGGGCGTCCGCGCATGCGCGCTTCCGGTATGGGTGGGGCCCCCGCAAAGTCGTCCTCCTGTCCCATTGGTGGGAGATGGGGAGGGCGGAGCCGCAAACCCGGAAGCGTCGGGATGGCGCGGAGAGGACCGAACGTGAACGGAGCTGACCGGACCGGGCACCCTGGTGCCCTTTGACCCCTGACCCCTGCCCTCCGCTCCTCCTAAACCCCTTCCCCATGGCGGCGATCCGCCCCAAAACCCCTCCCGTCACCCTGCGGGGGCTGCACCGGGACGGGGCCTTACGGGGCCTCACGGCTGAGGAGGCCCGGCGGGCGCGGGTGGCCCGGGGCCGCCCGGACCCCCCCCCGGGAGAAGGTGAGTGTGTGTGTGGGGGGGAAACACGGCCTCGGGGGACCCCCGGGACCGGTCCCCAACCTCCTTGTGTGTGTGTGTGTGTGTGTGTGTCCCCAGCTCAGCGAGAGGGCCCGGGAGCGGCGGGTGCCCGTTTCCCGCCTCGGACGGCTGGCCAGCTTCGGAGGTACGGGGGGGGGGAACGACACGGGCAGGCGGCCCCGGCTCGCTCACCCTGCCCTAGGTCGGGCTGGGGGGGGGGGGGGGGGGGGGCGTGGGAGGTCGGACCCGTCGGCAGCCGGGGTAGGGCTGGGGTGGGGGGGGGGGGGGGGGGGGGAGGAGGGAGAGGGGTCTTGGGGAGGAGGAGGAAGAGAGTGGGGGGTCTCAGGGGGAGGAGGAGGGGGATCTCGGAGGAGGAGAGTGGGAGGTCTGGGGGGGGGAGGAGGGGAAGAGGAGGGGGGGTCTTAGGGCAGGGGAAGGAAGAGAAGAAGGATAAGGGTAGTCTAGAGGGGGAGCAGGAGGCGGGGAGGTGTCTTCCACAGGGGGTGGGCTTGGGAATATGGGGGGGACAGCCTGGGGGGGGGGGTCCTCTCTGGTGTGTGTGTGTCCCCCAGGACTGGCAGTGGGTCTTGGCGTGGGGGCCCTGGCCCAGGTGGCGCGGGCGAGGCTGAGTGTGAGGGCAAGCCCCGGGGTGAGTACGGGATTGGGGGGAATCACCCCAAATCACCCCCCCCCCCCAATTTTGGGGAGGGGGAGGCTTCACCTAGCTTGTGCCCCCTCCCCCAGCTACCGGCTCCCCAACTGGACTCCAGCCCCCTCCTCTCGGAAGCCAACGCCGAGCGGATTGTGGCCACGCTCTGCCGGGTGCGGGGGGCCGCCCTCAAGCTGGGGCAGATGCTCAGCATCCAAGGTGGGTACCCCCCAACCCTGGACCCCCCCCAAGGGGCACCCAGACCCCCAAGGGCACCGAGACCCCCCCCCCCCTGCCCAAGGGCACCCCAGGGGGGTAGAGCAGCCTTGGGGTGACCTCTGGGTTGGGATTGGGGGGGTGGGGGGGGGGGGGTCCCAGGGTTGGGTTGTGGGAGGGTCCTACTGCTCTGGGGTGGGGTGGGAGGGTGCCAGGCATGGGGTGGGGGTGTCCCACGGCTTTGGGGTGGGGTGAGGGGGTCCCGGGATGGGGTGGGGGGGTCCCATGCCTTTGGGGTTGGGGGGGGGGTCCTGGGATGGGGTGTATGGGTCTCACAGCTCTGGAGTGGGGTGTGGGGGGTCCCACAGCTTTGGGCTTGGGTGTGGGGGTCCCAGCTCCCCAGCACATCCCCCCCCCGCAGACGCAGCTTCCTCAGCCCGCAGCTGCAGCGGTTCATGCCGCGCTGGCAGACCACTGTGAGTGACTTTTGGGGGAGCGTGGGGCCCTGGGGTTTGGGGGGGGGGGGGGGCGAGCAGGGGAAGCGGGATCTGGGGGTGTCAGCTGAGCCCCCCCCCTCATCCCACATCCCACAGCAAGTGCTGGCGGAGGAGCTGGGCCCCGGCTGGCGGGAGAAAATGTCGGCTTTTGAGGAGATGCCTTTCGCTGCCGCCTCCATCGGGCAGGTGCATCTTGGGGTGCTGCGGGACGGCACCGAAGTGGCCGTGAAGATCCAGGTGAGCCCCGGGGAGGGTGGATTTTGGGGGGCTGAGGGTGCCTCAACATTTATATCCCCCCTACCTTTGTTTTTTCACAGTATCCTGGCATCGCCCGGAGCATCCGCAGTGATGTCGACAATCTGCTCTCTCTGCTCAAGATGAGCGTGGTGCTGCCGGAGGGTGAGCTGGA